>NW_022589728.1:14408988-14562619 GCF_004348235.1 Phoca vitulina | reverse complement strand
TCTTTCTTTCTTTCTTTCTTTCTTTCTTTCTTCTTTTTCTTCTTCTTCTCTTTCTCCTTTCTTTCTTTCTTTCTTTCTTTCTTTCTTTCTTTCTTTCTTTCTTTCTTTCTTTCTTTCTTTCCCTCTTTCTCACATATAGGTAAATATAATCTTAACTATTATAGACTGACAAGGTCTTCTGCCAAAGCAAGTTCTATGAGAGTAACTAGATAGATCATTAGTTTCTTCAAACTGGTTTTTTTTTTTTAAACCTAACTCTGGAGAGGAAAGGAAAAGCATGCCCTCAATGGAAAATAGTTCAATGTTTTTAATCACTCAAAGAAACAAACACAACTCTGAGTGAAAGACTGACATGTCCCAATCCACATTAGGTAGACTTTCAATTTTGGATTCTTCCTTTTTTCCTTTCTCCCTCCCTTTTCTTTCTCTTTCTTTTCCCCTTTACTCCTTCCCTTTTCTCTTTCCTACCTCATTTCTTTTTCTTCTTAATTTAGCTCTCAAGTTTAAACCAAAGCCTATTTTAGATTCTTTGAATATTTCATATTTTTGAAATGTTTAGCATTTAACATGATTCTTGCCTTTTAATATGCTTGCAGGTCTGAGGAAGATGATTCATTTTTTTCATCTGACAGCAAATTTTTCTAGAAATATTATATTTAAGAAAGTTTATCCACCTTCTAGAAATGGCTTTTTCCCCCTTTTCCCTCAGTAAAGAAATTAAGCTTCTTTAGGATGAAAAGAGAGAAGCTACCCACAAATTTTGAAATTCTTGAGAATTTTGTTTTTTGGAGAATTCTTTATTAATAAATACATCTTCTAATAATTAAAATATACCTGCTCCCTTTCTGCATTGCACACTATGCAGTTATATGAGCAATGATTTCTTTTTTCAGTTCTACTTTTGGACATAACGTCCTTAGTTTGTGGGCCTGTTTATCATGAATATTTGAACAGGGTTCACAGACACTTTCACAAACCTATCTGGCAAAGGTTACAGATGACTCTTAAATGGGAAGGAAACAAGAAAAACGGACATTCAAGGTTTCTAAGTTTAAAAAGATCAATTATTTTTATTTTTTCCTCCTTAATTCAGTTATTCCCTGAAAGCAGCTATTACCTTGAGCTAAAATGTCAAGTTAGAACATTTGAATTCTAATCAACTGCAGAAATTCTCCTAGTTACATATTCAAGTAACTCGGAAATAATAAGCCAGAATATTCACTCCATAGTGAGTCCACTATGGGATAGTATAAATTTTGGGATAGTATAAATTTTTAAATTAGGTCTAAAATGAAGATATTTGTTTTTGGGGATAGTATTTTTGAGATAGTATAAATTTTTCAATTAGGTCTAAAATGAAGATGCTTATTTTTGGCAAGATTCCTTTCTAATTTGCAAGGATTGAAAAAAGCAATTTTGGTTTTTATTTGCTTCTCAATTTAGCAGCGTCATGATGGTTTTCCTCAGCTTTGCAACACACATTTTCGTTGGTTCTAGAGAACACAAATTTCTCTCAATCATGAGTGTCCCATTCATTAAGCAAGACAAATGGCAGCCTTGTTATACTTTGTTAGATCCCAGCCTCTTGAAGCTGGCTACCTTCCTTAGTTAGGTCTATAGGAAATAGCAGGGCTTATTTTTCTGAAGGAAAAAAAGAAAGAAGTCAATATTTTTCTAGGGCAAGATGTCAAGTTATCTTCAAAACAAGTAAGACAAAAACCTCGCAGTTTTTGAGTGGTATGAACATGTTTTTGCTTCAGGGATACATACCCTCATGTTATATGGCAGGTGAAAGTCTTAAGATACCTGGGGATGTATTAGTTTAGAGCTCTTCCTAAGAGATGTTTGAGATTTCTCTGATGTAGACTGTTCTATACCCAAAGATATATTCTGTCTCCTGGGAATTCTGGAACAGCCTCCCATGCCCTGTAACTCCCTTGCTCAACCTCTGCAGTCATGAAATATGACTGGAAGAGGAAAGACAGAAAGAAGGTAGACTGGAAAGCATCCCAGCTGTCTGTGACTCCACACAAAGCCAGCAGAAGACACTTAAGAGAGGATAAGTTGTTGTCCACACAAGATAGAAGATGAGGAAGGGTTCACCAAGGTTTTATAAGACACAATGCCAAAGTGGTTCAAAGAGAAAAAAAAACCATTGGTTTTAACTTTCCCCTTCTGCATTCCAGTCAGCACCAGGGGCTCTTGGGCAGTGGACTTCCTATCTTCAGTTTTACCAGGACCACTTCTGAGGAGGACTCTTGAACCTGGGGCTGCACCCTCTCTCAGGACGCCGAGATTCTGGCAAATGAGTGCAGGCTCAGAGAACATTCATTTTCCCTTACTCTGCTCAGACACACATTGCATACGGAGAAGCCAAGATTTGGCCCAAATGGAGACATAGCGAACACGTTTGTTGAAAGCCCCACTGCATAATGTGCAGTGCTGGATAGATTTCCTAAAACAGGAGGCAAGAATTGTTAAGAACTGGAGGCAGTCACTCCCAAGGAGCAGCGACCGTGACAGACCTGCATGGAAAGACCCAGATCAAGGACGACTGCTGAGTGTTACTGCAAAGCTCGGCACTTCTTTTCATCCCTTTGTTGTAGGGAAGCAGAACCTCTAAGGAGCAGCCAGGAGAAGAGAGGTAGGAAGAAGCAAAGTGGGGAGGAGAGGAGATCGATCTAACTTGTCTCTGATGAGAGGTAAATTCTCTGGAACTTTAGCATTGTCATTACAGATTGCTGGGATACCATATTAAGTAGTTACCTATATTGAAAATCCATAGAAAAATCACTAGTGTAAGGATTTCCTCCTCAAATCTGTCACCTGCAGTGACACAAGGTGTAGGACTCTCCAGGGCATCTTACCAGTATGTACACACATGAAGCTAGAACAGCAATAAAAGTATGGTGCTTTTTTGTGAAATGTTAACTGTGTTTTGTTTGTGTGTGTGGGGGGGGGCAATGAAAGGACAGTTTAAAATACTCATGTGTTAATTTTATTCTCCTGTCTTACTGACTTTCTGCGTTTCTGATATTCTAGTAGCTTTATCCATAATAATCATATGTATTAATCTTGAAATACAAAAGTTATTTTTTAATTAGGAAATGCAATTTTTCGTCTTCAGGATTTCTAATTGTTTAAACATGGCAATATTTTCAAGCTGCTTTTTAGAAAACTTCGAAGAGTTCGGTGTTTTCATGGGCTTTTCATAGCACGTGGCTGTATAGCAAGAGCTCCAGACGGAGTCCAACTTGTTCTACTATTACAATAATAACTGCCTCTTTCAAATGTGGAGTGCTTCACAGTTTACAGGATACTTTTTACATTTCAGCCAATTCTCACCTCACCCTTAAGAGGTAGGGATTATAGTTCTACCTTGCAGATGAGGAAAATTCCAAGGCCAAGACGTCCAGCACTGTCCAAGGCCACAGTGGTGGGCCTGGGACCCAAACCCTACCTTTTGCCCTCCAATTCCCCTTCCTTTGGCCATAGCTCTTGCCCTTCTATATACACGCAGGACTCTGGACAAGGCCACCAAATCCCTTAGACTTCAGATCCCTCCACTGTGCAATGGCCGCTTGGATTTGATCATCTCCGAGGTCCCTGTGAACTCCTCTTCATTTTGAATTTGGGTTTATTCAGTAGAATGAAAAATGATGGGATTCAGTGTGCCTTGCCTGACTGAAGGGGCACAATCCAAAGGCTAGTGACTAAAATGGGCCTCTAGAATGCCACAGTGGTTGTCATGAACTGGGGGAACCAGGGTAGACTTTGTTGTATTAGTTCTGATTCTTAACAGAGTCTCATAAAATATATGGACTCCAACAAGACAAGAAAAAAAGAACTTCTCTACACATACAAAAATTTGCATGTGATTTTAGATGGTTTATAGATTGACTTCTTAGAGATGTATGGGCTAAGTTAACAACTTTTGGATTGAATAGTACACATGTACACAATTTTGTGGCTTATGGGTGGCCTCATGTTGGTTGTTATACAAAGTGAGCAAAACTTACTTTGATATGGGAGATAGTAATTGAAAGATACAAAAGGAAAAAAACTGTGATGTGCCTTCAAAACAGTCCTTTTTTCTATAGAAAATTATGTTTCCCATATTACTTTCTTGGTTATTGGGATGGGGTAGGAGAAAGAAAAATTGATGTAGAACAAATATAAATATCTTTTGAAGAAGCCTTTATAGAGAATTCCATACCATTTTTAAAGCTCCTTTTGACTATCTTGAGAGCAACATTCCTGATTGCAGATTTATGGTTGTGATTTCTGTCTCCCAAGCCCACACGCTCTATGTTTTGGTCTGACACCAATGTCAGAACTGGGATAAAGAATAGAAAATATGAACATCAGAGATACCCATATACCCTCCAAAGGAGGAAAGGTGTTCTACTAATCATGTTACCCTTCCATACCATGTAATTTCCAGAACACAGGAAGAACAAGATAACATGCATGAATCTGAAAATTTTAGACTGACATAATGTTATTCTGCATTCTGGAACGTTGAGAACAAAGGAGGACATCATGTTTTGTCTTGTGGTATTGAAAAAATGACCCATGGTCAGTCTGAAAGCCAGATCCACTGTTCGTACCCATTTATCAGCTGTCACAGCATCTAACTCCATGTTGAGTAGCCCCCTGTAATGTCCGTTAATGCAAACTCCATTGGGCATAGGATAACTGCAGTCATCAGCAACATTGACTGAACACCTTGATACAAAAACCAGTATTTCTTTTAGAATAGACTGTAGAAGGTTTTCATTAAATTTTTTCTTTTTGCATGCCCCACAATATTGTTAAAAAGATGAAAAACCAGTTTTTTAAATAACTTACAAGTATTCATATAAGAAGAAAATGACTTAAAAAATACCCACCCGTTCACCTACAACTCATCTAGCACACAATGCTAATAATACATAGGCTGTGACAAAAGAACTCAGTGATTCGTGGGGAAGTAGGGAGGCGTAGTCCGACCTCTGGGAGGAGGTGAGACGTGTCAATGCGAAGAGGTGCTCTCAGTGGTGCTTGGCTTCCTAAGTCAAGTTCAGCAGCCGTGTTTCAGAGTCAGCGTCATTACTTATTTCGACCTAAAATAGAAAATATGAATTGCTTTAAAGAACTTCAAAACTGAAAACTGAATTTCCTTTCTATTCACTCAGGCTTTTCAAAATGCAAAATAGTTTCTGGGTGTCCCTCATGCGGTCTGTGTATATGACCAAAGCAATAAGAAAGCCGAAAACCCCGCTCTTCAGATTAGGGTGTGCAATCAGGTATAAAAATTGTAATATAGTATTGCCTTCCTGGGAGAGAAGTGCCAACCCCATTGCAATGGAGGACTGATGTTAAGGTCTGGTCTTTGGTTGTCTTGGGGTAAAGATGACAGGGTAGTAGTATGTCTCCAAACTGCTAGGTACATCCCTAGCCTACAGCATCCTGTTGGTTGACAGCTCAAGAATTATCCTATCTGGCTTTCATACCGCTGGTCTACATCCCTACATACATCACATCCTGTGATGGCTAATTTTATGTGTCAACTTGGGTAGGCCATGGCACCCAGATATTTGGTCAAACACCAACCTAAGTGTGGCTGTGAAGGTATTTTTTTAGATGAGATTCACAATTAAATCAATAGACTTTAAGTAAAGCAGATTATCCTCCCTGTTGTGGGGAGGTCTTATTCAGTTCCTTAAAAGGCCTTTAAGAAGAAGGAATTCTGCCTCTGGACTGCCTTTGGACTCAAGACTATAACATCAACTGTTCCCTGGCTGTCTGGTCTGCAAACTCTGCCTGCCCTTGTTGGATTTTCCTGGCCCCATGAGCCAATTTCTTAAAATCTCTCTCTCTCTGCACACACGCACACGTGAGTACACACACGTACCCTATTTGTTCTGTTTCTCTGGAACACACACTTCCATCTCTAGTTACTCCTGTCTTCTGATTCTGAGTCTATACTAGGCAGTAAGGCTTTGGAAAGTGGTAGTTTAGGCTTATGCATCTTCCCACAATATCAACCCCAATACACTGTCTGCCACATAGTTGGCACTTAATAAATATTTGTTGAATACTTTTGCTCTCATGAAAAAAGTCTTAGCTGATCCAAATCCCATTCATCCTCAGGGTTCAGTTGACATTTCTTCTCCCCTGCGAAGACTTGTACTCCCATGACAGCCATACTGCTTTCTCACCCCACTGATAGCAACTCTTCCACTGTCTGCTATACCCCCTGTGGAGCTAATGGCATTCAACTTCACAATTAATTTGGTTCTGATTGTTTCACTCAGGTGTGTAAGTTTCCTCCCTACAACTAAATTATAAGGATCCTGCCAGTAGAGGCTGTGTTTCCCATTTATTTTATAGCCCTATCTAGCAATTCTCTTCCATTAACTCAGTTCAATGACTCTTTTTATGGCCCAGAATAGACTTTTTGGGTTATCATTTGAAATAGCTGAAAAAAACCTCAACTTTCCAGTTTTACTTTCTGGTAGCCACTCTCCTCCGTGTAAGTTCTGTTCCCTCCTATACACCTCAAGAGTTGGAGTCCTTTAGTTCTCTCCCCGTTTTCTTATCACATTTTCTCTGCTCCTCTATTTCCTACATTCTGAAAGACTTATAGCCCACCTGCCTACCCCTTTTACCCCACTGTATTTTTTTTTTTTTTAGATTTTATTTATTTGACAGAGAGATAGAGAGAGTCAGAGAGCACAAGGAGGGGAATGGCAGAGGGAGACGGAGAGGGAGAAGTAGACTCCCTGCTGAGCAAGGAGCCCAATTCGGGGCTCGATCCCAGGACCCTGAGACCATGACCTGAGCCGAAGGCAGACGCTTAACAACTGAGCCACCCAGGCACCCCTACCCCATTGTAATTTAACAGGGATTGAAACTGAAAGATAAAGAGATGAGATTTTAATGGTGGAATTTTTATAGTTTTATACAGTGTCTCAGTTAGGAGGGAGATTCAAGGTCCTAAAGTTTATTCATCCATCCAACAGGTGAATCTCTGCTAGAATGAAGATAAGGCAGTAGGGAAAGGTACTTTTGTTTGTTAGTGCTAGTACTGATGGGAGTTTGGGGGAACTTCTAGGTATACCCACCACGTTTATCTTCTGTGGTGAGATTGAACTAATTCTGTTATTCTTATATTTTTTACACTTTCAATCCAAGATCAAACTTGACCTTGTGGCAAGATACTTCATATATGGTGTTGTGCTTCTCCTTGTGTCACATCTGGAGACACATAATGTCTGGTTGTCACTCTTTTAATGGTGCTATGATTGACCAATGAGTCTGGGTAGAACAGTTTGAGTTTTGGGAAACTTAAGATCATATCTTATATTTGTTTCTTCAGATGTTCATAGGTATGTTAGTAGTTACCTGAAGGTACCTACTCCTAAGGCAGAATAAAATCAAGTAATAGCATAGTGATGTTATTTCAAAGTGTGTCTTCTGAAAGGCCTGTCATTGTATCTTTTTCTATTGCTTTTCGAAGTCTCCCTGTTATTATTTCTGGGTGTGTGTGTGTGTGTGTGTGTGCGTAAGATATCTGTGTATTCTATTTTCTTTCCCATGTCTTGTTTCTTCCCAGAACCTGTCATAATGTAGGGTTATAAGTATTTCTTGATGTGGATATAAAAGAAACAAAATATGTTTTTAACATAAAATTTGGTTTCTGTTCATTGCATTTAATTTTAAAGTCCAGAGGATATTCTCTTTTGGAGACAGGAAAATGAAGTTATTTCTCTCATGTTGATTAATTTGGGGGAGGAGGGTGCTCCATGTCTCCATATCACTGGGTAAATCTATTTTCTTGCTGTTAATATCTATGACTAGTACTAAGAAGATTCCTGAGAGTTCTCAGAAAGACAGGAATTGACAGTTTCCCTGGAAGGTACCATTCAGATGCGAGTTTTCTCTTTTTGGAAAAGGCAGTGTGAGAACCAGGTTCCATAAGGTTCTGGGGGCAGTGAGTGAGGTCACATGTCAAATGAGAAGGTCTCAGTGATCCCAGTGAAGCACAGGGCAGATGACTGACCGTTGGTCATGGTCATGGCAGACCCTCTTTGTGTGTTGCTGGCCACACTATTGGTGGCATCATTCCTTCCCAGCAAGAATAGTGGTGCATGAACTGACTAGCCCAGTGACGGGTATGAACCATATAAACACAGCCATTTCACTGCTCCATGGTCAGATGGCCACACAGTAGGGTGTGTTTTTCCATAGTTCCTAAAAGGAATTAGTCATTTCCCATGATGGATTACAAAGGTATTAATATCAGTGACAGAGGATAAGTGCTCAGAAGAGAGGAAGAGCAAGAAGCCCAAAGCACTGCCCCCTTGTGCTAAGTAAGGCAGGCACGCAGGGAAGCCCGGCTCTCCTCTGGGACAATTAAGAAGGGGCTGAGTGCATTACAGGTTGTTGCAATCGGCATTCTTGAGGCTGCCTGGGAAAGTTAATGCCTGTTGTAAGGGCCCACCATTTCCAGGGACTGATGGAAGCCCTTAGGCAACAGAACTCCACACTTAGGGCGCCTGGGTGGCTCAGTTGGTTAAGTGACTGCCTTCGGCTCAGGTCATGATCCTGGAGTCCCGGGATCGAGTCCCGCATCGGGCTCCCTGCTCAGCAGGAAGTCTGCTTCTCCCTCTGACCCTCCTCCCTCTCATGCTCTCTGTCTCTCATTCTCTGTCTCTCAAATAAATAAATAAAATCTAAAAAAAAAAAAAGAACTCCACACTTAGTAATAGGAAGGGTGAACAGCCCTCAGTTTGAGCAGATTAGGGACACCTTGCACTGTGTGCCACAGGGGACAGACAGCATAGATAGAGAAATATGAAAGTGTGAAAGACAATCAAGGACAAATGAAAACAGGAGAAAGACGGAGAGTTATCATTTTATTAGTCTTTAGGTGCTTGGTCGAGAAAGAGAGGAGTGATGGAGTAAATGCATGTTGTAGACTCCAGGTTCCTCCAGCTTAAGTTTACTAATACATTGCTGATGGTTACTGGCTTGTTTGTTTGTTTGTTTTAGAAAGAGAGAGATTGCTCGCTCGCAGGGAGGGGTTGGGCGGTGGGGGAGGAGCAGAGGGAGAGAGAGAGAATCTTAAGAAGGCTCCATGGGGCTCCACTTGGGGCTAGATCTCAGGACCCTGAGATCATGACCTCAGATGAAATCAAGAGTTGGAGGCTTAATCCCAACTGAGCCACCCACGTTTCCTTGGTGGTTACTGGTTTTTAAATCAAGGATTGAAAGCACATCATTCTGACCTGCCCACCTCCCACACACCCACCCACACACACACCTCTGTTTTGTTCTAGCTGGTTCTTAATCTAGGTGCTGTAATGGTCTGGCACTGACTTACAGGGATACAGATACAAAGCAGCTTTTCTCAGGGAAGAGCAGGTGGGTGCGCCCACCTCCGCTCTGTCCAGCAGCCAGTCATCAGAGGCCAATTTCCTCTGGGCTTGGACATGAGAGGCAGTGAAGGTACAGGTGGGCGCTGACTGTAGAGCCCGCCTGAAATGGCAATTAGCCTCGTCTGTCTTCTAGTACTGCGTTGCAAGAGCTGACACTCAATCAGCAGCGGCCACCTAGCAGGTGACAATTTTTCTGAAGAAAAATTAGTCTCCAGCCAAGGCAATCAGACAAGTCAAGATACCAGAGCAAAGTCAAGTTCTCATTTGGAAATCTTAGAAAAAAGATTGGCTGAACGTGGGGGATGAAGCTTTTTCATCAAGTCTTTCTAAACGGCAGTCGTGGGGCATCTTCCTCGCGGGAATTTCTAACGTCATCAAATCTCTCTAGCTCTATTGTAGAACACAGTTCTGAAATTCCACTGCGGTCTTTTTTTGACAAAGTACCTTCGTCTAATTATTTCTATCTGAAGAATTACTGCCACATAGAGCGTAATTTTCTCACTACCCTGGTGCTAACCATTTTGATTTTGACAAACTTTAATTTAGTTGCTCACTAGGATGTTCCCTGAAATTCCGTGTGTCTTTCATAGCTGCATGGGTTTTTTTGCCATGCGATTTTTCTTCCTGAGAAGCAAATCTGCTTTTATTAGCCCTCTCCCCTTGGTGTTACTGCAGCCTCCACGATCAGCCGCTTGGTAGGTGTCCTGTTGAAAGCCACCACTGACCACGTGTGGCTCTCTGCTCCAATGACAAGAGCCACCCATGCTCTTTCTCCTCATGAAAGGTGGTATCAGCGTGTGGTGGCAGTGATGGAAGAGGTCCTGGGAGACCCAGGCTCTACTTATTTGAGAGTTATAGCCCCCTCACTGATGGCTGCACCAAGATGATGGACCCCAACCTAGGCTACCCCGACCTGTGTCACATATCCCAAAGCCAGACCCAGACGACAACCACTGAAAGCATCTCTACAGCATCTTTAAATTTTTAATTTTTTTTAGATTTTACTTATTTATTTGAGCGTGAGAGAGCATGAGTGGTGGTGGGGAGAGGCAGAAGGAGAGGAACAAGCAGACTTCCCATTGAGCAGGGAACCCGACTCAGGGCTTGATCCCAGAACCCCGGGATCATGACCTGAGTGGAAAGCAGACACTTAACCGACTGAACCACCTAGGCACCCCTTTATTTATTTATTTTTAGTGGTATTTCACCAGTGCAAAGCTGACAGACTCTGCCCTGCACCCTCACAGTGTGTGTGGGGGTGGTGTGGGGGATATCCAAGGCCTCCCACTTATTCTACACCTCTCATGTCTCTTCCCCATGCCAGGCTAGAGTCAAACTCAATAGGATCTTTTTTCCTCACTGATTCTGCCAAACCTGGTCCCTTGGCTGTGGTTTCACTGGATAGTAGGTAGGGATGGTGGGAATCTTGTTCACCTCTATAGCTTTTTTTTTTTTAATTCATGTATAATTAACATCCAGTGTTATATTAGTTTCAGGTGTACAATATAGTGATTCAACAATTCTACACATTTCTCAGTGCTCATCATAAGTGTACTCCCTTCATCTATTTCACCCATCCTTCCACCCACCTCCCCGCTGGTAACCATCAGTTTGTTCTCTGCATTTGTATCTCTCTCTCTTTTTTTAATCTCTCTTTTCTTTGTTCATTTGTTTGTTCCTTAAATTCCACATACAAATGAGATCATATGGTATTTGTCTCTCTCTGTCTGACTTATTTCACTTAGCATTATGCCCTATAGGTCCATCCATGTTGTTGCAAATGGCAGGATCTCATTCTTTTTTATGGCCGGCATCTCCACAGCTTTAGGTCTGAAGAGTCATGTTTAGATGGCGGAACCATGGCTGCTGAAGATCTGGGGGCAACCCCACCAAGAGCTACCAAGATTCCTGCTCTACTTAAACCTCTGTTTCCTCATAGGCTTGCTCAAGTTATGTGACAACTATGGCAAACACTAGATTGGATAGTCATGAATTTCAACTTCACCCTCTGTAGAATGGCCAAGCAAATTCGCCTCCATGCAGGGGACACCCATTCTCTTCTGCTCTCGATTAACTCCTTATCATCTTTCCTAAGGCAGCTCAGGCATCATCCCTTAGTCTATCTCCTGCCCCTACAAGTGAGAAGTAACCATTCTCCCTTCTGCAAAAAATTGCCTTGGGGACACTGTTTTGCATCTACTTATTTCTATGTAGGTCTCCTCTCCTAGATCATTGGCTGCTGGCGGTCAAAGCTCAAGTATTGCTCATCTTTCTCTCTCTGGCACCCAGCACAGGGTCTAGGACATACATTATAAGTAACAGAAACAGGTGTAAATAAAACTAAACTAATTTACTTAATCAGGCCTTCTTGATAGCTTGGTATCATTAATTTAAAAAGGGACAGAACATGGAAGACCAACTCCATATGTAAAATGCCTTCTCCTATCACGTCACCCTCAACACACACATTCACACACAACTTGACTGTGGGCACATGAAAGGTATGGTTTATGATTAGGAGCAATGACACAATCAAACATGAGAATGAGGGCTTCCTGTACAAATCGGCAGTGTTTCCTGTCAATGGAATGTCTGCTTGTAACTACCCCTTGAGAGTCGAAAGCCACCCTTCCACATACGTGTATCAGGATTCTCCTGATTCCCTTAATAAAGTGGCTTCCTCATAAAACCTGGTTCTGTACTCCATGGAGCCTAAAGGGACTTAATGAAAGTTAAAAAACCAGCATTCCCTTCCTCGTCTGACAAGTTATACAGAAGATTGTTTTTTTTGCCAATCTGTTGCTGGGTGGTCATATGGCATCACTGAGCTGGGCACAACAGAATCCAATCTAATGGCTTTATTAAAAGAAATCAAGCAAGCTGACTTATGCCAAGTGAATAAACTGTAATATTTGCATACCAGTGGGGAGCACACATACTGACCTCTTCAATTGTTTCATGCACAATGATTTTAATTCAGGTTTAGTTTGATCTTTCAGATTCCTGCTCCCTTCATGGTTGAAAGGCTTTCCATATTCATTGGACAGTAATATGCATAATCTGTCAAAGCAGGAACTTTCTGTGGCCTGTAGTTTATGCTACATTCAGCTACAAAGGTGTGAACAGGGGAGTTGAGAAAATCCTTTGAGGAAGCAGTAGAGTTGATCAAACAAAGCCTTTCAGGTAATCTCACGGGTACGTTTCATGTACTCTTGATTCACAGGGATGGGAGAGACATTAGGGAACACAGATGGCAGTCACTTGCCTCTGGGCCATGCCAGAGAACACTGTGAGGTACATGGAGACACATGCCATTCAAAAAAGGAGATTCCATTATCAACATTAATCAATTGCAATTTTAATAACCTTCCTTAATAGAGAGATCTTTCTTACATCTGATCAACATTTTTCATATTGCAATTTCCTCTGCTGAGTTATTTTTTTCACAGTGGAGATGAAAGAAATCATTCATCACCTTCTTTATTACATAATGAATGTATGTTAGACTCTCCTAGACACTACTAGGCATTGTTTCCATTCTTTTCTCACTTCCAATGCACTCATCATCTTTATTATTGTCACAATCTCTGCCAAGTTCCTCAGATCCACAAATATCAACTTTTGGAGCACATCATTTATGAGCACTCAGTAGCATGAGTAATGAGGTGGTGACTGCTTAGTCCCAGAGTGTTATATAAGGTGAATGATTTTCCAAATTGGATTTGCTTTAAGAAACCAACATTTATTTAAACATCTGTCATGTGACAGGCACAGTGCTGATTTGTGTAGCTTGTGAGCTATGTTTCCTTTAGATCATTCTGCCAGAATAAAATTAATCCAACCTGGAGAGGTTGGAGGAGCCCAGTGCAGGTTTCTTAAGGCTGGGGGTGAGGGGGCTGCAGATGCGGGCAGGAACCACTATGGCGAAGAGGCAGCAGATGAAGGCTTTCATGTGTGTTTCTTACACCAGTGGCTGTTCTACATAATTTCCTTTATCACCAAGGAATTGTAGAACATTGGGCTGAAAGAATAGGAAGGTCATCTGAACACGTCCACAGCATCAAGCATGGTGATAGCTTATCAATCAGAATAGATCCCAGCTCCACCCCTTACTACTAATGGGACTTTGGGAAATTTGTCTAATCTCTATGTACCTCTGTTTCCTTTTTTATGAAGTGGGACTATTAATTAGTACATTACGGTATTTCCATGAGGGTTAAGAGAGACAATCCATGCCAAGTGCATAGCACATGATAGCTATCATTTTCTACAGTTGTTTATTTGTTACTTAGAGTTTTCTAGGAATGGAGTCACTGTATCTATTTTCTTGCTTTCTAGTATTTTATCAATCAGGTGACCCCGATTCCTTCCTTATACTCAACTGAAATCTGTTCAGGTTAAGGTGTTTTTGTGTTGTAGTTGTTGACTTGCTTGCATGTCCTCTAGGAACAGTTAATCAAATATTTGAGAGCTAGGCACAGTCAAAGGTTATCCCATTGAATCCATCCTCCCTCCTCTGCCTGTGAAACCATATTACAGGTGGGAGAACCAAGTCTCAGGGGCATTAAGGAAGGGCCCTGAGACCACACACATAAAGCCTGGGTTCTAACCTATTCTTTCTCCCCTTTTCCCTCTGTAATATAGCCCCAAGTCACATATCTAGTTTCTCTTCTACAGACTACATTATCCTTTTTTTTTTTTTTTCCAATTTGGCAATCAACTTCTGATAAGAAAAATACAATAAAAATTCCATTTTAGAAACATAAACCATGTTACCTATTTCAAATTATTTTTGGAATGAATAATAATGATGATGTTGGGTTACATGTAAAAGGTGTGGTTTAAATATGAGTGGAAAATTAAACCAATGATTAGTAGTAGCAGGTCCAAATTATCTCAGGTTTGGTTAGTTTTGACCAAGTTAGAAGGATTAATATTTTCCATCTCATCACACCTTTACTTACAGGTTAACAGGCTTTAACTCAACATGATCCTGGTAGTAGGAGTGTGCATCAAGTCCGCCTATGAAATCAACTGAAAATATAACATAGCCCGATGTGAATAAATGTGTAAATAAAAACACACATAATACTAGGTGTTTAAAATAGAACACATAAAAAGAATATCAACAAAAAAAATCTGTCTACCACAAATGGAAAAATGTGTACTTATATAAAAGGCTGCTAAAAATATCAATGGTCAAAAAACAGGGAGCTTTTAAGAAACACATAAAGAACTTGGGATCTTACGGACTACAAAATCAAAGCTGTTATTGACTTTAGTGAAAAATGAAGTAACATTAAGTAACATTAGATTTTAAACAATGTGTTTGTCCTTAGGCATACGGATATGCCCTTTCCCCCTATATATCAGAAGGTGTACCCTCTCGTCTTGTTGCCAGAATCCAATTTTTTCCTGAAGAATATTTATTGCATCGTTAGAAAGACCTTTGAGAAGTCGCATAATCTATGTCCATGCTTTTTGTCTTCAAGCCATCCTTGATAAATAGGCATCTGTTTTTTTGCAAAGAAGGTTTCATCTCTTCTCTGGTCGCATGGTACTGGTCTCACAATCTGTATAGAATCACTATGCTGGTGACATTCATTCTAATTTCTTTCTGTTTCGATCACAGCTTCCGTCTTTCTTTTCCAATCATAATGTCCAAGGCTAATCTTAGTTCACATCTCTTGTTCTTTTTTTTCGTAATCCATTAAAAGTATTAATTACTTTACATCAAACTTTGGTTATATTATAGCACTATAACATTAACAGGTACATAGGCATAGAGGGACACTGAACTCTCGGTGAGGGAGTATATGTTTAGGTACGTAATACTCGAATATCATATCATATCCTCAGCTCAAGACAGGCATGTCAGTGACCTGTGGTTTAGAGAGGGCTGACTTAGCATATAAGTTCTATTGAAGACTTGACCTACTCTAGGTCTAGCCACTCTGCCAATCCCTGACCTGCTGTATCCTTTTACCTCGGTTGAAGAAGCTGAGGTAAGGCTGGGTCAATCAAAGCTTCACCAGATCACTGTGTAGACATGAGCTTTGGAGTCCCGTGGGGTACACAACAACCAAGTGGCAGGGACCATTTCCAGGCAATCCCCTTGGAGATTAGAGGAACCTGAAGCCCATCTTTTTCCTACCAGGTCACATAAGTTACCCGGACACTATGTTAGGGAGAGAAACAGTGAAAGAGGAGTCAATCTGAGACACTGAAAAGATTTTCCCAGAGAGAATAAGCAGTGCCTAGGGACCATTTAAATGGTCGGATTGGACAAAATTTTTATCAGATTAGATACCTAATCAAACATCTACTCCTTCATCTTCCTGACCAATGGGTGGGAAATTAGAAGGAAAATCACACTGATTAAAAGTTGAATGAGTATGTGATTACAAGGCACTTTTCAAAGTTAAAGTGGGTGTTAAAAATAAACAAAATTATAAATATATACATTTGTGAATAAAATAATTCAACTGAAAAATCATATTAAAAATAAAATTTTTTATAAAAATAAAGATAGCATGTATCTGTATGCTTTATAGTATTTTCAAAGATTTATTTATTTATTTTTGAGAGAGAGAGTGAGCGGGATGGGGGGAGAGGGGCAGAAGAAGAAGGAGAGAATCTCAAGCAGACTCCTTGCTGAGCACAGAGCCCAATGCAGGGCTTGATCCCAGGACCCTGAGATCATGACCTGAGTAGAAACCAAGAGTCGGATGCTTAACTGACTGAGCTACCCAGGCACCCCTGATATCTGTATGCTTTAAATCAAAACAAAAAGAAAACTTTTTTAGAGTGATCATTTGAACATTAAAATGTAACATTAACAGAATCATTATTTTTGGTATAAATTCATGGACTACTGTGAATCTGCTCCTGAGCCATGTCTGTCTCTATCACCAGAATATATATATATATATTTAACATGGTTTTATTATTTTCATAGATTTATTTATAATCTTATTCAAAAAATTTTTTATGGTTAGTAAAATTGAAATTGTTGATATCTAATCAATTCTGTAAATCATAATATTTTTAACTAAGGAAATATACTCTGTATAAGGCCCTGGTAATCTCTGAGCAAGTTTGCTAAAGAGTGGATATGGGTAATGGTATTTAGCCCAAATACTTTCCCAGTTACTGTTATTTTACCTTCATTTAGTGTATCTTTGCCAAAATTTTTATAAGACAACAAAATATACATTGTATCTATTTATGATTTTTTAAAATCAAATATAAATGCTGTAACATTTTTAGGCCTTCTCACAAATCAGCTTCTTTTCATTTTGGTGCAGAATATAAATTCATCCAATTAAAAACAGGAGCTCTGTCTAAAGAGTCTTTTCTCAAGTCGAGATATTTCAAGAGGAAATTATAAAATTGAAAAATTAAATCTTGCATAACATTTGAGTTCTCATTATTTAATTTGCCTGGTTCTCCTCCTTTGGTGAGCATAAATTTCGGTGTTCTCCTTTTCATAAGCTCTCAATTACTGCCATTTACTAAAAGCTTCAAAGGATGATTTTGGGGCTGCTTCATTTGTTGAATGATTCGATTTAAAATTGAGTTGAATACAATGCAACTAAAATGTAGAAGACTCATTTATAAAAACGCTCACAACTATTGTAGGAAAATTAGATTGATTGATTAGTATTTCTTTAAAGGCTGAAATGTTCTTAACTGTGATGGATGAAGAGAAGCAAAGACAGAAAATGTATCTGCCATCCTGAAGTTCTTTTTGTTTTCAACATCAAGCTCATTACCAAAATGTTTTCAGGTAAATGCAAATCAAAACCACAATGAGATACTACGTTATACCCACTAAGATAGCTAGAATAAACATATCAGATAATAACAAATGTTGGTGAGGATGTAGAGAAATTAGCACCCTCATACATGACTGGAGGGAATGTAAAATGGTGCAGCCACTTTGGAAAACAGTTAGTCAGTTCCTAAAATGGTTCAAAAGAGTTACCATATGACCCAGTAGTTCCACTCCTAGGAACAGATCCAAGAGAAATGGAGACATATGTCCTCACAAAATTTGTACATAGATGTTTATAACAGCATTATTCATAAAATCCGAATGGTGAAAAAAATATTCTAGTTTATTTACCCTACTCTGTGTATGTAAATATTTATAATATATGTAATATATGTTATCATATTAAATATATACTATATATGTTATATGTATTATGTATTATATATACATTTATATATACATATACATTTTGAAAACTAGAGTTTCTATTTTTGTTGGTAAAACACTGCAGCTTCGTTGGGAAGTCATTACACTTCTGCGTGCCCCCTACTAACCCCACTAGCTCCTGTGGGCTGGTGCACCTCCACTTGGCACTGAAAGGAGCTAGCTATCTCTGCTACTCCTGTCCAAGCACCTACCTTTTTAATCATTGATTGATCTACACACTGTCCTTGAAAGAAAGGTCCTAGTTGCACTATATCCTTAAAGATGTGGGGAGAAGACGGCGGGGGGCGGTGGTTTTCTTACACATTTAACCATGTGTTAAAAGGAGACTTGTACTCATTGCGCTTGTTTCTCACACATCTTGAGGAGACTATGGCAGAAGCTTGGTGAACTATCTGTTTACCCAAACTAGAACAATTATTAATGATAATATTTCATTTGAAAACCAAAAAATCTAGGACAAAGCCTAAACTAGACAGGATGCCAGGACAACCTGTGTAAACAGAGACTGTTTCAACCCAACGAAGACACATGGTCATCCCAGTGGATGGCACAATAAATGAGCTACACTTTCTCTGCATATCAGAATTCTAGTGTGAGGTAAAATTTTCAAATCTCTAGTATTAATATTACATATTTTTAAAACTTAAATTATCAAGCTTCCGGAACTAGACAAGACCTCCAAAAAATATAACTATTAAGGAGGAATCATTGAAAAGTAGGTAATTAAAAAAAAAAGGTATGTACTTAAGAAACTGAAAACATCAAGAATCCTTTATGGATGGAATGCAATGTAGCTTTCTGACAACAGAAGCCTACAAGTCCATGAGATAATGATGTTCCTATATAAAAATTAGTTTTTTATATATATGCAAATACTTGCCATTTGCCAGAGTGGAAAAATAGTTCAAGTAAAGGAGTAAATTGGAGCATAAATGGAGGGTGCGTGTACAGATTCTGAAAGCTCTCTTTTTTTTCTAATGATGTCAAGTGCTTTTAAGACACGAAGAATTTTTTTTTAAAGATGACTTAATAAAAAGCTTGAAAACAACTCAGTAGGAAAGACCTTCGGCTTTTAAGTTTTCCATAAGGGAGTCATATTATATGATTAAAAAGTAAAGCAACTATGCATTCTAAAATTCATTTTCATGAGAAAGATGTAAGAAGATGCTGAATTAAGGAATTTTTCCAGTAGAAAAAAACTGAATTTCAACAAAACATGAGAAGGAACAATAAAGGCGTAGACAGGTTTTCAGAGGTATTGGAACAAGAAGATTAGAAAGGAAACTTCCACGAAATCTGTAATTGTAGTTGTTACAGCGAGCACGCCAACCGGGGATCTTTGGCAGAAGGGTGACGGGCCATGGAAGACGTGGGAAAGACAGAAGGAAGCGTGGGGAGGCAAGGGGGTGGGTGTGGGGGAAACAGTTTGCTGGGTGACCTGAAGGACAATGAAGTTGAATTCTGTATACTCCATATATTCTGTATTGTCTTTTTTTTTTTTTTTTTTTTTAGATTTTATTTGACAGAGAGAGACACAGCGAGAGAGGGAACACAAGCAGGGGGGGTGGGAAAGAGAGAAGCAGGCTTCCTGCTGAGCAGGGAGCCTGATGCGGGGCTCTATCCCAGGACTCTGGGACCATGACCTGAGCCGAAGGCAGATGCCTAACGACTGAGCCACCCAGGCGCCCCAAACAGTTTCATTTTCACAGCACAACCAAGCGACTTCTTGGAAGAAATCATGTTACTTGTAACCAAATATCTTTGCGGTTACTTTAGCCATTCCATATGCCTGATGGGGATTTTCCCTGACCTGAAGGAATTACAAATCTACTCTAGCTTTAAAGCAACATCTCACTGTACAGATCTGGAGTTTTTTTCCATTTGTAAAAGATACACAACCAATTGCAACTTTTCGATTTGACTACAGGAAACTTTTTGTCATAAATGAAGTTTCCAATTGGTAACTCAGTGCTACTGACTTGGTTCCTCACTCAGACATTGCAAACCCGATTGACTTTATACACCTAAAGCAGCAAGCACATTTGTATAAATACAGACCTAAAGCAATGCCATTTCCAGTGAGAGCACAAGCTATCATCTTTGCCCCAGGTTTAACTATATTCACCAAATAATTACCTGAATATAGGTGTTTTGTTTCTGATCCAGTTAAGCTGCTTGCTACCTTGTCACTGAATTAAGAAACACCGAGGCCCTGGAAGAGTGCCTTTAGCTGCAGAGCAATGAAAAGACTCAGGAAGATGAGAACCAATTAATGTATTCTGAACTTGCTTCCTGGTCTACCATTGTTCCTGCTATTTAGGTAGGAGACTGTTCTAATAAACATTGATTGCACAAGTTGCCGGGAATAATGTCTTAAGGAAGTATTGCTCAGGCCTTCAAGAACTCAAATATTGGGACTGTTGCGTTGTGGTTTACTTGTTCTGTGATATGAATTCATAAGAGAAAAGCCAGGGTAGAGGCTTGACACCAACGGAGTTCACGCAGATAGGATTTTGTAGCACCCCGCAGATAATGAGGGCTTTTAGGAAAGAACAGTGATTTCAGAGGTAGCTGGCAACTAAACTCTGCCTATGCTGCTAGGGAATGAGCTACTTTGCAGCATCACTGATCTGCTGTCATTTCCTGTCTGCAGAACCTGAGCTTTCAGAGGGCATGCTGTGCTGTGCCAAATTGCAGCTCACAGTCAGACTGCGCACTGCGTCGTGATGGGTGTGTGCTGGGCACAGTGAGTGGACACTGCCCTGAAACATTGTGGATGTCTAGAGGGGTGGCCGGGGCTCTGCTGCTGCTTGCCCCAAATGGCTTTATGACCTGAATAGCCCTTCAAGCAGACACATGACACCCAAATGTGAGCTTGATGGCTATTCCTTGTTCTCTTCATGGTGCAGGAAGTTTAAAGTGTCACCCACCTTTCAGAAAGCACATGTAACTCAAAAAGGGAAGCACCTGGGCCCATTGAGATGCTCAAGGATAAGTCAGCTCTGGGCCGGGAGAGCAGAGTCCTCAGTCCTAGAGGTTGGGCTGAGTGTTTCAACATTTTTATCTCTTTCTGCCTGGTGACAGCCATGCGAAATGGGCTCTTCTCATTTCTGTCTTGTCGCCTTCAGTCTCAAGTACTGACACGGAGAACCGGTATCACTGTCATTGTCACTGTTGGCAGTTTGGTCTGGAAAACACTGGGAGCTGTCACTGGGAGATTCTGGAAAGTCTGGAAGCAACCCCAGGTCTGTCCAGGACATCCAGCCTCTCCTTGTCCTTGGGAGGGGGAGGGGAAGCATTAAAAGACCAGGAGTCTTCAGCTGGGAAATGCAAGCCCAGATGTACAGACTTTGCAAACGGTGTGCAGTTTCAGGTGCTCATTCTAAGAGCCTTAATTCCAAAATGTTGTGTGTCCTGAGAAAGTACCCGACGCTGTTCTGGTTCTTGGTTCCCTCATCCTCCTCCACAATTGTCTTCTTTCCACTTTACAATGAAAGGTATTTATCTCAGCCATCCGGAATCTTATCTGGAGGGTATGTATCATCCTCCAGGGCACTAAACAAAATAGCTGTTTTATAATCACGTGATGATAAAATAATAGCTACAAATGACAAGGTAGATGGCTCCATTTTTTTGCTTTCAAAAAAAATTTTATAATACATTTTAGTACTTTAAAAATATGTTTTGATACTAGATCACTGTGTACTTTTTCACATATATCTTCAGCCATTCTACTTATAATTTCACTCCTCCCCACTTGTCTTTCCTTCTCCCCTGGTTTATTTTCTCTTTTGTGCTTATCACTATTTGTCATGCTATATCATATATTTTACTTAAAAAAATCTTGTTTGTTGTCTGACTCCCTTACCACAATTTAAGCTTTATGAGATAAGAATTTTTGTCTGATCTTGTCTGATTTTGTTCAGCACTATATCCTCAGTACCTAAAACAGTGCCTGGTACAAGGTAGGCCCTCAAAACTATCTGCGGAAGCAAGGAATTAAAATAATTGAATGACTTTGCTGTAACCAAAGTCCTTCCATTCTCATATTTTTTCTGTGTACAAGGTTTCTATAAATACAACCAACACTAGCACCACATATTGAAAGTATGTGAGGTACACTATGTCATCCTAGCAATAACTAATACTCATCCATGAATACATGGACCAGTTGAAAAAAAAAACCACTCCATTTCATTAAGAGGTATCTTCCACTAAATGTTACATTTTTCATTTAAGTTTTTCTTTGGATGGGTTATAATTGCAATTATTGGCTATCAACATGACTGAGCAAATGGAAACGTATTACACATATTGATGAATACTTTTATGTTTGCTCAATCATGTTGGCAGGCAATAACCGTAAGTATGACCCCATCCAAAAACAAACTTTAACACTTAAAATCTGGTCACAGGAAAAAAATTAAATTTTTATTTATAGGAATAAATCTAAAAAATCTGCAAAAATTCCTCTACACTGAATACAACAAAACATATTGAAAGAAATGAAAGGTGTCTTAAACAAATAGAAGAAAGAAAACATTCATGGATTGTGAAACTCAATGCTATAAAGATATAATTTGATCTGTGGCTCAGTTAATCGATGGATTCAAAGCAATCCCAGTAAAACTTTCAGCAGTTTAACCAAAATGCTGATCCTAAAATGTATATGAAAAAGCAAAGACTCAACTCAAGATTAGTTAAGACAATCTGAAATAAGAATAAACCATGAAATTTCCTAATTTAAGACTTAAGACTGATAACGGGGCTATACAAATTAAGAACTTTTATTCATCAAAAAATAACATTTATTGAAAATAAAATTTCAATCTATAGACAATTTTTCATATGTATGATAGGATAAGAAAAAATTTTAAGGATAAACATATTACATTAGGACAAAGTTCTATGGGTCCAGTGGAATGGAGGTACAAGTTCCAAAAGGAACTGGAACAATTTAAAATTTGAACTTAATTAAAGCTTATTGAGGTACTTTTAATTTAATTTAATTTTTTTAATTTTTAAAATTGTTTTTAGAGAGGGAGGGGAGAGGGAGAGAGAGAATCTTCAGTCGGCTCCACGCCCAGTGTGGAGCCCAATGTGGGGCTCGATCTCACCACCCTGAGATCATGACCTGGGCAAAAATTCAGAGTCAGATGCTTAACTGACTGTGCCACCCAGGCACCCCAGGTACTTTTTAAATGGATGATTATGATATTAAATTGCTATGTCATTTAGATTCCATAGGATACACTCAAAAGAGTAATACCTCAGTTTTATCATTAAATATTGTGATTTGTAACGTGTCAATTTATCTAAGATGGAATTTCCTGAATTCCCCTCTCTCTCTGTTTCTGAGTTAGGGTTGGCTACAAGAGACCTTTGTATGAGATATGGAAGACATAAGGGAAAGAGCAGTTGTGCTCAGGAAGTTGATCTAGGGTCCCAGGCTGACTATGGGTTATACACAAAGTGCTGACAGCCAAGAGTGAGACCTGGTTGACAGTTGAGGCCACAGTGGGATCACTGCTCAGTTCAGTGGATGCTCAGCCCTGCTCCTCACAGCTGATGCCACCACATCAACCTTCACCTCAGAATCAGGGCTGGGAGGACAGCCCTCCCTGAGCTCCTCTCTGAGGTGGCTGAGAAGTTACTGAAATGGCTGAGTCTTCTTGGATGTGACTACCATGGGGAAGAATGCAAAGTCTGGTTTTGTGAAAATAAGGAAAGTCACATTTTTGGCACATCGTTTGGGGGGGAGAGCATAGGAAAGAAGTTTGTTTTCACAGTTTTGTAGTATTTGAATTGGATCTTCAGATTGTTATGTTGATGATAAGTTTTGCATATTTAGTGTTCTGTGCTAAATAAAACAAGACAATTGATTTGGAGCGAGATCATTGGATGTATTATATTATATATGACTCCCTGTCTCCACTTAAATTTTAATAGGCTAGCCCATTATTTTTCTCCACAGTGTGCAAGAAATTTATATTCTCACTCAATATTTAAACATGAATGCTCTGGTTTTAATCTAGTGAGTGACCAATATCTCTTTCTTTACCTATTTATGAAGAATTTGGTTGTTATCCTTGTTGGAAAGAAAAGCATAATTGTGTGTTGGAAAGCATATGGACTTTGGTACTTGAAATATCTAGGTCAGGTATTAGTTCCACATCTTACAGGTTATGTGAGTTGGGGAAAACCTCAGTGTACTCATCTATAAAATAAGAACAGTGACTGCCTCACGGTGGGTTGTTCTAGATGAGACCGTGGCCATGGAGGGCTGCACTCAGAAAGCATACAGCAAATGACAGGCTGTTACTGATCTTATTTGCACATTTATCTTATTCTGATGACACATTCCCATCAAGTATTGATTTCTGAAATTCCAGAAGTTTCGGTTAGCTTAGGATAAGCATGATTCGTGAGAATTCCAACATTCTCTTCCCCCTGTTCTCCTGAAGAGTGTCTGTCCTTGAGGAACTTAACATTGAATTTGTGTCTAGTTTGATTTTCTCCTATTTGGAAAGAGCGGCTAGTTTGGAGGAGGGCAACGCGGTTAGCCTTCCACACTTTGTAGCCTGAGGTTTCATCTTCTCTGAACATTTTTTTTTTTTTTTTAATTCTGGAAAGGTACGCTTCCCTGTATAAAAACCTGGTGCAAGGAAGGAAATAAGGCTCAGTGGAAGTAGAATTTGTGGAGTTGAGCGTCATTTGGGAGCATCGCGCTCCCGCTCGCCGAGGCTGGTGCTAAGTAGTCCCGGAGTGTGGATCCAGGGCACAGGCCCCGCCCAGTGCACACGTGACCATCTCCATCACCATTTGTTTAGCTTTGACTGGCATTGCTTTTATTCCCTACTCTCTACCCCACCCGCCACTTCCCTGCAGTAGCACAAACCCTGAGGGGAGATCTCTCTTTTTTCTCGGTATTTCATGTCACTCTGTGGGATTCTTTGTAGATAATATATCCCCTTGGTGCAAAGTGCTAAAAGCGACTTCTTCGTAACGTGTTCGGCGTTACTCCTTTGGATGCAGTGATATGCTTATTCTAGTCATTATGTAAGGATCCCATGGCCCGTCTTTAGTATTTTGTTTTTGATTCTTCTGCAGGGGAACTTAGCTGCAGTGTCCCTTCAAGGCGCTCTGATAATAATCATCTATTACTGCGGTTTCTCGCCTGGCTCTTAGCTGCAAGAGTTGTGCCATCTTTATAAAGATGCCTGTGACGCATCTGCTTCCGCTAGCCTAGCCCCTCAACACACGCACACACGTTTTAGTTTTGTTTTTCTCCTATTTTGAAAGACAGTAGATAATTTTTTTTCCCTTTCTTCCTTTGCGCTCTGTTTTGCTAGAGTAGATCTATTCTTTTTTTTTTTTTTTTTTAAAGATTTGATTTATTTATTTGACAGAGACAGGGAACACAAGTAGGGGAGTGGGAGAGGGAGAAGCAGGCTTTCCGCAGAGCAGGGAGCCTGATGTGGGGCTGGATCCCAGGACCCTGGAATCATGACCTGAGCCGAAGGCAGATGCCTAACGACTGAGCCACCCAGGCGTCCTGAGTAGATCCACTCCTAGCCCTTCAGTTAATCTTAGTCGGATGGAATGACTGCTCACTGTTCTTAACTACTGTTTGGCTTTACTGAAGGCCTTTTCAAAGTTTTGTGATTTTTCAATCACTGTCTGTTCAGAATCACTGAACTTCACTGACTTCAGATGGCTGAAGGCCTCCATGTCATTACTGCTGGGCTCATCTGGAGGACCGTTTTACTCTAGAGAAAGGAAGATAAAAAAGAAAATCCTGAAAACATCTCCTTTTTCATTTGTATTTGGCTGCCTTTCTAGCTTCTGTTGGTCTCCTGGGTCTAGATCTCAGGAATCAGATGTTCCCATAATCAGTGCTGACAGTTGCTTCCCACTTTAAGATAATTTTTAAATAATGGAATAATGCATTTCTAAAATCTCTCTGGGGTCAATAAAGTAGCCTGGAATGGCTGAGAGGAAAAGTAATGCTCAAAAAGGTAAGGACTGAAAACAGTTCTAAGAATTTGTCTAAACAGTTATCATTTTTTCCCTACCTAATTAATTTTTTCTTAGTTATCCAGTTTTTTACCCAATAAATTTTTATCACTTTCATTTAAATCTAGCCAGTCAAGTCACAAATACCTGTTGACTTTGAAGACTCTCTGTAATTCCTTTTTATTGTATGTTCCTACAATTCTGGACATTTCCACTTGAATATTATTATTTTTAATGGCTTCTATTATTACTTTTGGTTCTCCTTGTCCTAGGACAATCTCTATCCAAAAAAATGCCATTTCTTTTGAAATCTTTTTTATAAATCCTTTCCTCTTTCTTTGAATTACTGTTCAAAGAAAATTGAATCTGATCATATTCTTCCCAAGATTAAACCCATTTATTGACTCCACATCATCTAGCAGAGCATCCCAACTGGTGTGACCTGAGTAGGTACAGATGTGACAAGGTATCGATTCCTTCATTTCCTGGTGTGCATGCGTGTGTGTGTGTGTGTGTGTGTGTGTGTATGTGTATAGCCTGGGGTAGCTAGCCCTCTGGGCCAGTCATTTCTTGCTGGGAGAAAAGTGATTTATTTACCCCAGAGTGCCCTATAAATGTTAGCTTTCTCTATGAGTGCTAAAATATGAAATAGGTTCTGAATCACTGGTGTAAGACAGAATTCAAGGTCCCTCAAAGCTGACCCGACCATTCACTTGGTGAACTGAACATACCCAATTACTCACCACTTCTTGTGTAATTCAGTTTTTCCTTAGGCCTTCTTGAATATTCTTTGGTTTTCCCAAGCTTTTTTGACATATTTCCCCCAATATTTAAGATGTATTTTCTTTGTTTCCTTCCTGGTGATGTAATATTCTTCATTTAAGACCATGTTCACATGCTCTGAGTAGCCATGCTTGGTGTTCTGAGAGACAATTAGCTCTGCTTATTTTTTCTGTGCATGTGATTTACTTTAAAGAGATCATTATCTGCACTTGACTGTTCTGTAATTATTTACATGTTTGGCTCACTTATTAGAACATAAAATCTCTTAGGAAAGGGACCAAGTCTTATTCATCTATGTATCCCTGTGGCCTAACACACTGTATTCTTTCAATAACTGTTTCTTGAATGGATGAATCAATAAAGAATTAGCTATTTAACCTTCATTAAGCTTTAAAATTAAACAATAATGTGCTGAGTCTGGACTATAAATACTTTTGGATCTTGACAGGTCAGTGACCTTGGAACAAGAGGAGATATGAGAGAATTGAAGAATCCAATTAAAGTTATTTAAATGTCTACAAGAATTGGTAACCTACCTAGAATATAGAATGAACACAGAATTCTATCAGGTGATATGGTTGGAAGAAGTACGTGGATGTCTGTTGAGTCACATGGAAAGACATTAAAATGTTTTAAAGAATTAGTGTATATAAAACCAACCAAAAAGACTCTTAATAGGAACAAAGTCTTCTGTATACCGAAATCTAATGTCATCTGAGTCCTGGTGTTGGGGGTGCTAAACTAGTCACATTTGAAAGATATAGAATGAGATCTCTTCTTGTTCTACCAACTATTAGAAAAAAGCCCCATAAATCCATTAGTGGAATTTAGGTCCTGCTTGCCAGCTGAAAATCCCTCAGCAGTTAGCAAACTCAAATTGTTTGAGATGCTTATTTATTGGAGAAATGCATTGCTAACACTAGGAATTGACTATAAAGAGAGCAAAGGAAGTCAATTCCACAGTTTTAAAACTCTTTTATGAAGTACAATTAGTATTTTGTAATCATTGGATAATCTGTGTTTACTTGGTATGTACAATCTTTGTGATTCTTAATATAATCAGACAGATTCTATTAGGTCTGGCAGATTCACCCTGTAAAACCAGTTCAAATTTTGAATTGGATAATTAATTTTATACTTGTGATTTTAGGTTGAAAGACATGGGGAGACTTTATTATATTTGTGTAACAGTTAAGAAAATTTGAGATTCAATAGATATATAGGCTTATTTTATTAGATTTATTAGATTTGTTGGAATAGTTTAAAAACTAGTTAGTGTTTTGTTTATCAGGGTGAATATTTGAAGGGCTTCAAAGGAATGGTAATTATAATGAATTCACGAATGTAGGTTAAATGTTTAAAGGGCTTTAGTTTAAACTGTAAATGGAGCAGATTATTTAAAGGAATTTAGACTACTGAATTTAAGTAGATCAAATAGTAACTGAAAGTCCAATGGAAGATTATTTAACCTTACACACGAATGAAATTCTGATACATGCTACAATATGGATAAACCTTGAAAACATTATGGTAAATGAAATAAGTCAGACACAAAAAGACAAATACTGTAAGATTCCATCTATATGAGGTACCTAGAATAGGTAAATACACAGAGACAGAAAGTAAATAGGTAAACACAGAGAGACAGAATAGAGGTTACCAGAGGCTGTGGGGAGAGGGAGATGAGGAGTCATTATGGGGACAGAGCTCCTCTTGATATGATGAAAAAGTTCTGGAAATGGATATTGGGGATGGTTACACAACATTGTGAATGTATTTACTGCCACTTAATTGTACACGTAAATACGTTCAAATGGTTAATTTTATATTATGTATATTCTACCACTATAGAAAGAAATAAAAATAATTCCCCAAAAAGTCATTATTAAATGTGCTAGATTTATAAATGGAATAGTGAAAGTTCTATGTAGCATTTAGAGGTTAGGAAAAACCAGGTTTTAAAAATGTCACTTTAAATATTTTATTTATTTATTTGTCAGAGAGAGAGAGAGAGAACAAGCAGGGGGAGCGGCAGGTAGAGGGAGAAGCAGGCTCCCTGCTGAGCAAGGATCCCGATGTGGGACTCGATCCCAGGACCTTGGGATCATGACCTGAGCCAAAGGCAGACGCTTAACTGACTGAGCCACCCAGGCGTCCCCAAAAGTGTTGTCACTTTAATAAATTGCACAGTGATTTTAACCCCTGAATCGATATAGAGAGAATCTCCTGTACAGAAAACTTCCCTCATAGACATCAGAAAATGCACAATGACAAAGTCCTAAAGAAACGTTGGCCTTCACCTGTTTCCTTGCATCTTTGTTGTCTCAGAAGGAAAGTACAGTCAGTATGACACGTTGGCTTTAACTTTAGGACTAGTAACTAAAAGTCTTTGTTTTCCTTAAGTAAGAAAAAAAAACAGATTTAACTTACTTTTCCAAATAAACATGTAGGTGAATAAATAGAAAATGGGGCAAATATAGAACAAAGGAAAAGAAAACAAAACTGAAGTCCAAGCTGTGTGTTGTTTTTTCTCCCACTGTAAAAAAATGGTGTGCTCTTCATCATTTTCCCCATAGCCTTCCTGCTCAACACAGGGTTTAAAACTAAGTCCCTGATACAATCTACCTTTTAATTCACTAGTCTTTTCAGAGTCAGCCGGCCAGGGGAGTCCAGATTGCCTTTTGACCTTTGAGAGCATCCAGTATGAAACCAGTGCTGAAGTCAAAGCCTTTGCTTTGGTTGGAAGCCTCTTCCCGGAAGTGACTCCCTCTGCACTTGCTCCTCCTTCTGCCAGGAATGTACAGCTTCCTTTTTATCCCTTAGGTCTGAGCTTCGGGGCTGTCTCCTCCACGAGACCTTTGTGGGCACAATGGAGGCACTGGCATTTTGTGGAATACCTGCAACGTTCCACTCCCTCTTTGGTGGTGGAACTCCTGCCCATTTCTACTTCAGGGTCTCCACGCCTGGGAACCCCTTCCCCGACCATACCCTCTGGGCTGCTTCTCAGCGCCTCGTGCCTCAAAGGCACTCATCACCCTCTTCTCAATTTGCATGGTCAACTCTCCTCCTCCAAGAAATGACTCGGTGACCCTAGTCCCTTCAACAATGTAGCTGCACCATTTTAAACACATGGCTTCCAAAGCGTCTATGTTTGTCTGTATCTTACAGGTAGAAAGGGGAAGAGCATGAAGAACCACATATAGAAGTTGTTTAGGGGCCAGGTCTAGAAGTGGGCATATCCCTTTTGCTCACCTTCCACGATCTCGAATTCAATGTCAAGGGACACCCGACTGCAGGAAGGTGGAGAATGCAGTCCAGTTATGTGCCAGGAGAAGAACAAACAAATGGGTCTAGTGAGTAGCTGGCTAGTCTCTGGCACAAGCTTGTACATAGCTATAACAAAATTTGTGAAGGTGGTCTTCCACGAATAAGGGCTGGGAAATGTTAACAAGCTTTGCAGTTGATTGAACTATATGTGGCAAAGAAAGCGGTTCTCTGGATACACTTTTAACTCTTCTTAAAATTAGAGAGAGAGAGCAAGAGCAAGAGCAAGAGCAAATGAGAGAGAGACAGAGAGGGAGAGAGAGAGATTGAGAAAGAGAGAGAGAGAGAGAACACGCTGTTTCCTTCTATGAGAAAAAAATGAGGACAAAATTAAAAGGCTGGTTAGGTATAATTTAGAATTAATTTACTTTGCACCTCATACAACTCAGAAGAAGAAATACATTCTCTTACTGCTCTCCTACTTTATTTTCATGCTGGCATCCAAGTTATAGGAATACTCCCAAATACCTCACTTAGTTTCCAGTCCCAAATATTGCTCCCAGAAGGAACACTAAATTACTTTTTTCTTACTCACTAAAGTACTTAGTAAAAGCACATGAAGATGAGTATTCCTTATGCACCCTTTATTGTTGGTTACTTTTATGACATTTCTTTAAAGGAATTATAAAATCAGGTTTCCTTTAAATATTTGGTCCAAGAATGTAGCTCTTGAGAATATTATGTGCCATTTTGTTACCTAAAAGCGATAAACATCTGTTTTATTGGTTGGCCTTTAAAATGTTTCTGTTTTATTGCCTGATCTTACTTAAAATGCTTCAGTGTAACAGTGGGAGTATAAGCTATTTACTAGGGATGGCAAGTTAACATTTTAAGGACTAAATGATAAGTCATCTCTCCAAAACCAGCCAGGGTAAGTACTAACTCAAAATTTGTTACCTGTGTCTCCATCAGAAATCTGCTTAATTTGCATAAGGACATTAGAAGTAACTTTTAATTGGTAAAATAAGTGCTGTTCAAGAGATGGAATTGTGTGGCAAAACTCAAGAGATGGGAGAGCCAGAAGAGAAAATTTTCAAGGAGGGAGGAGTCAACAGTAACCAAAGCCATCAATTATAATGAAGCTTGATGAGATCGAAGTGAATTTGACAATTAAGAGGTCATTGCCAGCCTCTGAGTGAGTGTTTTCAGTAATAATGTAGGACAGAAGGCCTGACAGTGAATAGGAGGTGAGAAAGTGAGCACTGTAAGTCTGGACTACTTTGTAGAAAAGTCTGAACATGGAGGAAAGAAGCACGAGAGATGGGAAAGCTAGCGGTCCAGGTGTGGGGTAAGGTCCGGGTAATTTCTGTTTGTTTTTTTTTTTTTAATTTTGTGACTTTATTCATAAGCTAAGGAAAAAGATCCAGCAAGAGGAAGAAACTGGGCAGGAAGAGGGGAGAAAAAGAGAGAGTTATAGATGAGGGGGCTGGGGAGAATGAGAGAGTAAGAGAGAGAGCGAGAAGGAATAATTAAGGAAAGAGTGCCTGACTATGTGGGAGGGAACGAAGCCCTCTTTTTCTGTCAGGAAGAAAATAATCATGGGTAAATATAGACAGTCCTGATGGGAGAGAGACTCCAGGAATTTCTAGGAACTCCTGCCTATTTGGCTTTCATTTTCTTTGTGACAGTCTTAGTGGTAGAGTCTTCGTGCTGAGAGTGTTGGGCAGAGGAGGACAAGGGTGCTGGGAATCACATCACCTCTCTGGACTTCATTTCCTCATCCCTGAAGTGAGGGTAGGGAGCTCGAAGACTGCATTTTTAAGGGACCTGGAGAAGGTGCTGACTCGGAATGAGCGAGAAGCGTGCTCACAGGTGACATTGTGAAGATGCATCGGGGCCAGTGGATGCAGCCATGTAGTTCTCTATAGCATCAGGACAGCTTAGGAACAGATGGAGAGAAAGGAGGGATCAAGGTACTCACTGAGAAGCATTGGGGTAAGGATACTGAATTTAGAATTAAAATGGAGACAGGAAGCCCCATCAGAATGCTGTCAGTTGCTCTTTCCCCTGGGCTCCTAAGTTTTCCAACTAATAATCCAGAACAAAACCATTGCACAGGATCCACATACAATTCTTACAGCCCATTTTTTTTTTCTCTCACTGTGCACTTAGGGTTCCAGGAGGGTGTGGATTTTTTTTTACTTCTGACTCTGCTCCTCCATAATCACATCTGGCTCCCAAATCCCTCATCTTCCATTTTCTATCATCTGGATGGCAGATCCCACATTCTTCCTTCTCAACTTAAGGGCATGCCACGCACAGTAGGCTGCTGGGTAACAGTGAGAACCTGGAAGCTCCAACCTCAGCTCCAGCCTGAAACAGGCCTGTAAAGAGATGTGATTGTGCCTTCCAGAGCTCAACTGGCATTTGTGTAGAAGGCTTGCTTTAAGGGGTGAGGCTTATGCTTCACACTCCATCGACTATTAATCTGATGCAGAGAGATCAGGATGGTTTCAACAGCTGCTGGTATTTACCATTTGTAAATGAATGTAAAAAATGTGATGCATTTGATTGCACCTTGAGATAATCACCCAGCACGGACATCTTCCATAGAGCTGCAGTGCTAGAGCCCAGAGTGCCTTTGGGATCCCCTCAGAGGTGATTCGAGTTGTTGATGTGAACGGAGCTAGATATTGGCAGAGTTAGGACCGCCTTCATTTAATTTCTAACATCCCGTTTCAAGTGGAAACATGGCACATTAAAACCTGCTCTGGGGTAGTAGGTGTTCTTTGCTTGCTGGTATCAACTTCCTGACAAGTAGCCAGTGAAAATTTCTAGGGAATATAAGTGCACAAACCATTTATACTTTATTGTGAATTAATGAGATTTTTTTCTCTCGTGCGGGGAATGGGTAATTTAAATTCTTGTAAGGTCTGAGGAAAGAGATATGAAAGATAACATAAAGATGTCGGGGTGTGTATAACAAATGTATGCATGACAAATACACATTGGTTTCCTATGATGTTCCAGATATTGAACCAGGTCTTGGGATCCTAGGGTAAGTAAGCCATAATCCCCAGTCTAAGTGGGGAATGCGGTTAATGAAACCATAACTTGAGCACAGATTCAGAGATGTGCTTAGGGTCCACTGAGGTATGGGGAAGAAGGTGTCCCTGGGAAGAATGTTAAAAAACATATGTGTGTATGTTGGGGGGGGGGCACCTGGGTGGTGCAGTCAGTTGAGCATCTGACTCTTGGTTTCGGCTCAGGTCGTGATCTCTGCTCAGGTTGTGAGATTGAGCCCCACGTTGGGCTACGAGCTGAGTGCGCAGTCTGCTTGAGTTTCTTTCTCCCTCTGCCCCTCCCCCCTTCTCTCTCTCTCAAATAAATCTATAAAAACAAACAAACAAACAAACAAACAAACAAACAAACATGTGGGGGCTGTTGGTTACTTGAAGGGAGGTGACAATATCTCATTTGGTGACTGATTGCATGTGGGAAGTGAGGGAAGCACGAAGGAGTTGGCCCAAGTTTCTAGCTTGTGTCAGGAGTGGTCATTCATATACATGGAGACAGAGATTAAAGAAGGAAACACTTTCTCCCTCATCTCTGCCGATGGAAATCCCGAACATTCTCTGAGTCCATTTATTCATACTTACTCATTCAACCCTCACTCGTTATCTAATGTATAAAGTGTCCATTATGTCAGGAAATGGGCTAGGTCCTGGGGATATCATGATCGAAGAATTCCAGTTATGTTAAATGTTTCCAAGGAAGAGGTACAGTGTGCAATGCAAGCATCTAACAATGTATCACAGGTGCCCTCATCTAGCCTGGAGAGAGTGAGAGAAAAATGGCCAAATTTTGGAAGAGATAGTTAAGCTAAGATCTGCAGGATGTATGTAGGTTAGTGAGTCAACAGAGGGAGGAGACCTCTCTGAGAGTTTGGTGGGTTTAGGAAAACAGATGCGGCTGGAGATGAGGAGATTAGAAAAGACGGCTGTGGATGGTACCCAGTTAGGCTGAATTATAAAAGTCCTGATTTAGTGAAATAGGCAACAGTCTAGGCTCTACTTCATGGTGAGTTTAGTACTGACTTTGGAGCTGGTTTTAGTAAAAGGGCTTCTCTATCTTCTCCCTGTGGAGAGTTCCTACTTGATTTACTGGTGTGGGTATTTGGGCGTTTATGATATTCTTCTTGAGAGGATACTGTCTTTCTTTTTTTTAGCTTTATTGAGGTATAATTGATTAATAAAACTGTGATATATTTAAAGTTTAATACATGGTGATTTGATATATACATACATTGGGAAAGGATTCTCACTGTTGAGTTAATGAATGAATCCATTAAGGAGACTGTCTTAATAACCCACCCCAGGACTGGAATTCGGTCTCCGATCCACAGCACTGTAGCTAGGATCCTATTCTGTGCGGCCTGACCTTCCCATGTGCGGTGCTGTCTGAGCTCACCACCCTGTTGGTTCTAACTTTTTGAGAGTGAGTCTGTTCCCTTGGCCAGATTTTGTAGTTGAATTCATTCTGTGAGTGCATCTACGTTCCAAGTCCCTGTTCCCTCTGTGATATCTTGTCCAGGAATTGACAAACTCAAGCTCTTGCTCTGATGTGGTTTAGTGGAGGCTTAATCCATTTCCCTGTATCTTGACCTTCAAAATTACTAAAAATCATCCAATTTAGTTAAAGAGATGCAGGATCGCCATTTGCCAAACATAAATATTTGTAAATGCATCAGGTATCTCACTCAATTCTAAATGTAAGGCAGTAGCATTTCATCAAATTTGAGAATCTTGGGGTTTTGAAATCCATTTTTAAAAATGAGTTGCTAGGCCAAGAGAATTTAGCAATATAAATTCAGCAATCATTTCTTTATGGGATGCTTGTGCAAAGCATTTTCTAGGCTCTAGGATTAAATCAGGGAACAAAATAAAGATCCTGACCTCACAGATCATCTATTCTAATAGGAAGATTAGCTAGTAATTCTGTAGCTATTTGATAAAGTCTCCCCATCAAGTTAGGGGAGATGCTTCAGGCTCTAAATCTACACTGTGGTGAGGTTAGTTAGATGCAACCCACCGTATAGTGACCCAAAGAAATTTATCTTGAGAATCAGTAGATTCTTAATGGCTTATTGGACAGATGCTCTGACTCCTCTGAAATGTTAGCTATGACTAAAGCATCATACCTGCATTTCTGTTTCTGACTCAGCAAATTCTCCTGTTCCTCTACTTCAAATGTCTATGTGTTGCAAGGCTCACAAGACAATGGACAGTTTTCTATTCTGAGGATCATCCATCCTCTCCTGCTTCCTCTCCTTCCCCTGGTGCCCGACCTTTGGGTCACTCTCCTCTAGGTTTCTGAACACATTACAGAGCCAGGAAGGGATGCTGGGAAGTTAACATCCAAACTACCCAATTGCCCTCCCATTAGCTTCTTTAGAAAAATTCTTAGGAGGAGATAGGGGTTGTGAAAATAAATAAAGGAAACCTCACTTAAAATGGAACTGAGCTCCATGCTGAGCAGGCAGTCTGCTTGAGACTCTCACTCTCTCCCTCTGCCCCTCCCCCACTTTCTAAACTAAACAAATAAATAAATCTTTAAAAAAAAAAAGAGGGGTGTCTGGGTGGTACAGCTGGTTAAGCCTCTGACTCTTGGTTTTGGCTCAGGTCCTGATCTCAGGGTCGTGAGATGAAGCCCGAGGGCTCTGTGCTCAGCGGGGACTCTCCTTGAGACTCTCTCTCCCTCTGACACCACCCCACCCACCCCTCTCTCAAAATAAATAAATCAATAAATCTTTAAAATGGAACAGGAAAGCACTGATAGGGGGAGCTCTCATGCATGTACCAGGCTGTGTAATCGGCAGGAAGAAGGAAGGTAAGAATTATCTTGACAAGGAAAGACATTTTTCACATAGGAATTTCATCTTCCACTTTTTTTTTAAAGATTTGATTTATTTATTTGAGAGAGAATGAGAAAGAGAAAGCATGAGAGGGGGGAGGGTCAGAGGGAGAAGCAGACTCCCTGCCGAGCAGGGAGCCCGATGTGGGACTCGATCCAGGGACTCCAGGATCATGACCTGAGCCGAAGGCAGTCGCCCAACCAACTGAGCCACCCAGGCGCCCCCCATCTTCCACTTTTAAGAAAAAGAAGGAAGATCCCTCCCTGCTCCAGCAATGCACTAACCACACTGAACAGCTAATGAGAAATGCCGCAACTTTGTATGCTTTCTTGTTCTCCAGTGAACTTTTGTTTAAAACAACCCTCCCTAATTTCCTCCTACAACCTATTACCAGCTGACTTTCCCTTTGTCTCTTTGGACTTGCCTGTGGTTCCCCATCATTTGCTTGCCCCAAATTGCAATTCCTCTGCTATTCCCGAAGAAATGAATTTTGCTGATAACTGACTATTTTATTTTTAAGGTTGACAGGGTTATTTATTTCCAATTCACATCATTGCTATGGTAATATCACCTTATACTATTAAAAGGAATTTATGGGCAGACAGGCAAATACATACACACCAGCCTGCAGGAAGCCTCGAGAACAGTAGAGTATGGAATGTTTTTCCAAGAGTCATGCTTCCTTCCAATGAGAAGTTCCCCAAAAATATACTAGCAAGGGTCAAATGGTGGCGTAAAGAGTCATTTCGAGTTTTCAATGTAATTTATTGAAACTGCATCTGGGGGAGATTCATTTCTTTTTCAAAAACTAACTCTAAGGGTTGTCAATATATTTTTCTCTGACTATTCAACATGTGCAAACCAGACTGGCCTTTGTGAGACCAAACAGATGTCCCAGGTGTAATTTGCAAACTAATATCAGAAGCAGTCATGCTAGCAACAGATCCTCGCAAGAAGCCTGGTAATATTTATATAAGTTAATATTATTTTTCAGCATCTTTTGCCTTGCCTACATAGTTCCCTGAATTAAAAACATTCTTTTTTGTAAGTGTGACAAGATAGTAACAAGCCTACAAGTTCATTTTCAGCAGCAGATAATTCACAAACAAGATGTCGACAGGTTTTTACGATTACAGATTCCAAATATCCTGGTCTCACAAAAGTGTTCATAGAGATTGATAGATATTAAAAAAAGAAATAAAAATGAAACGAGAGATATAAATAAGCTTCTTCATTGGAATGAGTGATGGGAAGGTCTGACCCCATCAAACAGCATTCTTCCCTGTTTGAGCTTTTTATTTCATTGTTTTGACCTGCAAAAACAGGCTTTATAAGAAATATAGTTAGCAGAAGAGGCCAAAAGCTAACTAAGAAGATGGGTGGCTGGAAATAAATGTTTCCTCAAGCATTTTTTACCCTTCAGAGATGTCCATCAGCTGAAATGTTAGTCCTATAGAACCACTTAGGCAGTGCAGAGGAGACAGCCGGTAGCTGTTATTAATTTTTTAAGGCAGGCAGACAACTTTCAGTCCAAGAACAAGGCTTAACTTTGCATTCTGAATAATGCAGAGATTTTCATTAGTTAGAATAGGAATTGAAATGATAAATGATACATTGTCTGCCAAAATACTGTGACATTACATTATATATTTGCAGTTACCTTTCAGAATCAGCTTTCCAGAAGTATAATTAGACAAATTGAAAAGCTACCAGTATTGCTTTCTTACTGTAGGTTTACATTTTGGAAAAACCAATCAAAAGACACCTCTTTTTTGACTGCGGGTGGGTAATGTCATATCCAAAGGTCAGTTCATTATTGCACCTGAAAGCTAAGTGTTGGCACAAATTGTACTAGTCTATGAGATCACTGCAATTGGTTTCCAGACATTTCCCTTTGCTCGCATCTGCCTTCTGAAGACTCTGGGACAATTTAATTATAACTGCACTTTTGATTTCTACTTCTTTCAATAAAAAATGTAAAATTACATGCACTTGAGAACTATCAGACTAAAAGGTTTGTGATTGTTTTTCCCTGTCGTCTTTCTTCCAGTAGATAATCGTGTCAAGTCAGTCTAGGGCATATTTATTTTGTTTTGGGCACCCACCCAAGACTTTTTCTCACTCTAAGTTTTGTTTGAATTGATGGTAACACAACTACTATATCCGGATGTCTCTTGGTAACTTAATGTATGGCCCTCATCACAAACACTAGAATTAAACCATTAATAGCATAGGCTTCTAGCAGCTGCTTGAATGCCAGTTTGATGAGCATTCAAATAGCTGATTCAGAGATTTCTATAGAGAAACTTAAGCTAATTAAAGACACCAAAGTCGATGGAACTACAATATCTGCCAGTAGCAATATAATCCATATCCACCAACATTATTACTTTAAAAGAAGGCTGATAGAAGTCAAAATCGTTTACCCAGTGAAGATGAGCATTTTCTTTTGCATGTCATTTTGTATTTCCAAGTTTTGCTTAAAATTACAAGCTTCAAGGAAAAGTCCTTTATATATTTATTCTAATAGAGAAAACACTATTGATTAATCTGCCTTTTCTCACACAATAAGGGAGGATGGAGCATGAGCATCATCTGAGAGCCTCCAAGTTTAGTGAGGAGGACAAGAAACAGGCACATTTGGTACCTCCTCAAACTTACTTTATAAGGGATTCAGCTGGGATTTATCAGGCAGTGTATTTTTTTTTTGCAAGTATTTATTCTAATAATTTCCTTTAGGTCTCATGTTTTTGGAGGTGCAGCCTATCTCAGCTGTGAGTGGAAGCATGCTGCTGATTTTCTGTGCATTAATTTTGTCAGATTGGGGAGCTACTAATGGAATGCCTGAAAATATACGTTCTGACGTTAACCTCATACTGGGAAATGCTGTCAATACAACGGCACTTTTGAAATGTCAGAAACTTTCTGGTTCATCTAGTATTTAAAAAATAAAATATCCCTAACCCAGCATAAAAGATAGAATGCAGTATGTTCACACATTTTCACTACCTAAGAGTTTAATCTCAGGGTCCCATATTTCTTCCAGCTGGTTAAATAAATCCTCATTGTCAACTGGACTCCAGCTCATGTACTGTGACTGCATCTATTTGGTGGGAAGCATTCATCAGACCCCTTTGGAGTTGTGTTCTAGAAAGAAGTTATCATGGCTAGCTGGACACTCAACCTCATTTTTTTAAAGGGTCAACTTTATAACCCAGACAGTAATTGCAATGGTATAACTGAACCTTTGAGATGGCTGGGTGTGATTTGTTTATCTAATAATGATTTATTTTTTAAAAATAAACTAAAATTTTCTTTGGTATCACATGAGCTCATAACAGTTGCACCAAGATGTGCCTTATACATCAGCAGGCACTCAATAAATGACAGGCTTTGGCATAGGTTGCTAAATCTCTGCCCACATAACTTCAGGTCCTATCTGTCTTTTATTTCTTTGGTAGTATTCTGCTCAAACACGACTACTTAGCTTTTTAGCATCTCATTAGTTATTTTACAGCATTTAAAAAAAAATTTTTTTTTTTACATCTCACCTGGAAGGTTGTCATTTTTAGTTTTGTGGAGCATTTTATGTAATTTACATTCATATAATTCTTGCTATGATGTACTGTATTGATGTCATTGCTATTAGTCAGATTTCGAAATTCTGCACTAGCATACGTAAGATTGATCATGGATAAAACAATCCCTGATTATCTATTTAACATTATGTTTAGATCTCTGAAGAGAAGTTACTAAGACATGGTATGACAGCGATCTGTAGACTTCCACATCTCTGGGCATCCACACACACAGCCGGGACTGAGAGTTTCAATTCTTAATGCCATCTTCTTGGTATGCAGTTCCATTTGCAAACGTTTGATTGTAACTTTACCATGTTGCATTCAGTCATTTTAAATTCCAACTATGAAAGCTTTCATAGCCCTGTAATGATTAGCTTTGGAAGCTATATCTCATCCGAAATAAACTCACAGGTAGCTATAATAGTACTTACAGGTGTCTTCTTCTTCCATGAAAATACTGATCACATAACAGGCATACACAAAACCAACCAACTGCAAAGGAGAAAAAAAATACTTTAAGAATTGATGTCAAATGTCCAGAATTGAAAAGCCTATATAATCCAATAAATAAAGATAAAGAATGCATAGTAATGAAGTCTATGAATCTTAATAGGAAAAAAAAATCTTTTTTTTTAAATAGTAGCTGTGATTTTAAAGTAAGCCTCTCTATTACTACTTAGCTGCAATAGCTTTCTAAAAGAGTACACAGGAATGGGAAACATTTTCTAGATATTTGACTTAGATTTTGACTTGGGATATACAGTTCTCATGCTTTAAAGTCACCTCAGATTAGGGCGCCTGGGTGGCTCAGTTGGTTAAGCGACTGCCTTTGGCTCAGGTCATGATCCTGGAGTCCCTGGATCGAGTCCCACATCAGGCTCCCTGCTCGGCGGGGAGTCTGCTTCTCCCTCTGACCCTCCCCCCTCTCATGTGCTCTCTCTCATTCTCTCTCTCTCAAATAAATGAATAAAATCTTTGAAAAAAAAAAAGTCACCTCAGATTATTCAGAACATATATTTTTAAGTTTGGACTATTTAGAGTGAAATTTATAGCAACATTCATTATTACTACAACTATTTTAATATTTAATAGCTATAAAAGGAATCAAAATATGTTAATTGTAAATTACATACCAATCATCTACTTAATTATTTGAAATGTTCTTAGAAAATAAATTCTATTTAAAGACGAAATTGTTTTGTTAATTATATCATAAGAAAACGCATTAACTTTGAGGTCATTAATCATATCATGACATTGAAGAGATCATTTATACTTTGGATACTAGTGGTTAAATAAATACAGGTGCCAGAGTGTAGTCTTTCTAGCGTTTCATATTGTTTTCTGTACTTATTATACTGAGAAAGCAATTCTTATTTTACGGAGCCGGAGACACCGCAATTCCTGGAGGACCAAATTGTCAATGCATCTCATCTAGTCTAAAATTACTCTGAGTACTTTGATGAAAAATAGATACCTAAATAGTGATTACACAGTCTGTGTTCTTACTGTTCTCTCTGTTGTTAAAGTCTCTCCCCTCCTTTGGAAATAACATTTGGAAAGGAAACTTTTTCGATAGTCCTAGTGTCAAAGACTGAAGTTCCCAGTGCAGACAACAATCTATCTAGGGTTTGTGACCAGCCTGCAGATTAAGAACCTGAATTTGGAATTCACTTCCAGACTGTTTAAACTGGGCAGGTTCAGGTGCTAGCTCTTCTTCACTTGCTGAGACCAATTTCCTCTCACTCTTTCAGGAAAATGCAGAGGGACTGGTGAGCTAAGAGGGCTAGAAACCATAGATGTTCAAACCAAGGAAGAGATGACCAAAGAGTATCTGTTGCTGCACCAACAAGACTATTGGAATGTTGTTTTTCCAGTTTGCTCATCACCTCGTAGGAATTGTGGTTAAGTTTGTTCATTTCCTTGTAGAAGATGTCCCTCAACTTGGAGATGTTTTGGAAGATGGTCACAGCCAATAAGACTATTATAAAGAATAGGCAGTTCCTTTAGCGGTTCCTGGTTCAGATCTTTAAACACAGTCTGGGCTTTGATGAACTCTTCCTCAGCCTTGGCCATACTGCCCTCATCTTTCTTCTCGGCATAAGGCATCACCTCCAGGGGGTGCTGGGCACTGTCACTGTTCATGAGTTTCCAACCCATTTAGCGATTCTTTCCTTCATATCGCTGAATGGGGCTACATAGTTTTCCATGGTCCTCAAAGCCTGGTCAGCTCATTTCTCTTTGTAGTATTCCCGAAGGAGGTCATTATTCCCTACAGTGGTCATGGGATTCTCTTGACGGTCCCACTCACTGCTGTAGATCTCCTGTAGGCTTTCTGACATTTGCTTTGAGCTTTCATGCATCACTTTCACTGCGCTAAAGGTGTTCTTCGTGTCCTTATATAACTTGTGGCCTTCTGCTAGATTACTGGTTTATATATAAAAGGATATAATTCAGGAATAGCCAGGTGGAAGTGACGCATAGGGCAAGTTGTGGGGAAAAAGTGCAGAGCTTCCTTGGCCTCTCGAGTGCACCACTTTTCCCAAATCCCTAAGTGTTCGCCAACCTGGAAGTTTCCACAGATGTTCTTTTATAGAGATAAAAGAGAGCAAGCTCACCTGAATAGTTTTTTCTGAAATATATTTTTTTACTTAAGTTTTATTATCTTATATTTCTTCCTTATAGTTTTAGGGCTATGGATTATGCTAAAAATATTGGGTTAACTGTGTTTTCTGGAGAGATTTACTGTCTATGTACTGAAGAGAACTGGCCAATATATTTACTTCTTTTCCAAATGAGTCTTTTGACTGATGGAAAGTAAGATCGGGGTCTTAATTATAGTTACAGCTCACTATCTTTCCTCATTCAGTGAAATTTTTGTTACTGATGAAATGGGAGATACCCAGTTTTAAAAGAACAGATGAATGTATAGCAACAGAAAAATTGTCAAATTCAATTATTCACTAATGGAGCTTAATAATATCTTGATAGATGACAAGAAAGGAATTTTGGCTAGGTAATTGAAATATACGGTACCATTAGCTGGAAACAGTAAGATAAAGACATGCCATACTAGAAATATTAGCTCATTCTCTAGGCCCTCAAACAGAAATTGCCAGCCTTAATCTCAATATTATCACAAATGAATTAATTAACATATATCCTTTTACTTTTGCTTTATTGATGGGCACACTAATAAAATATTTATTCCAAAAATTACTTTTGCTATCGTGATTAACCAAACTGCTGCTTAATTAATCATGTTATTCTCATGGGAACCTGTCTAGACATCATGTTAATCACCAATTTGTTGATGGCTGAGTGTTGTGTAGTTCTTGGTTTCCCATAATATGAGTTGAAATAGTCCCTGTGGCTTTCTGCTTATCTCCAAGAGATGGAATAACATGCAAAGTAAATAATACCAGGATAGTCCAATTGTGTCTGCTTTTAATAAAGTTTTGAAGGAGTCAGTAATTTTCAAGACACTTCTCTTCCATTAAACCCATCCATCTCTATATAGAACATTTAAATGATTTTCTCCTGTGTACTGTAAATTCTGACCACATAAATTCCATCTTTTTTGATATAGTAAATGAATGCAAATGACATAAGACTAGATTCCAACTAGTCTTGTGTAAGAGATTGAGTAGTTTTTGCAAGTAGGATTTGTCTAGGCGATTGATTGGTTTTGGCCTGCAGGCCCTGTATAAGGATTGGCAGGATTTGGTTTCACACACATAGAAATTAGGACGACAGCCACTGGCTGTGTGTCCTGCTAGTTGTGGATCTTAGTAAGAATGAATCAGAGATATGAGTTGTCTCTAAAAGCATGAGCATCTTAAGGGATCACTTTCAGGTGCAACGGATGGATGAAAAACCTCATCTAAGGAACTCAGAAGAGCTTGTACAGACCCTGACTTAGGGTGAAAGAATCAGTGGTCTTGAGGGAAGCTAAAAGGATCTTGATCAAAAATAACTCCCCAATTACCTTCCTAAATTTCCCATGATTCACATCAAGATTTAAGCATTAAAGTTTAAGAGATTCCTTAAGGAATGCCAGGAGTTTCTCTGCATAGTACCAGGCTCTAAAATGTTCTTTGTTAGTCTATTTTTCCTCAAATCCAAAATGATTCTATAAAGGTCTTGGCCAAAGCCATCAATAGGAGGCAGGGAGAACCTGACACACTTCATTCTGTGTAGAGCGTTATCCTTATGAAAGTCATTAAGTCGAGTGTTTGCAAGCAGAAACCTTCTATATATAATTTATTTGGGTTAAGGTGTTAAGTTGCTTAAAAAAGAAAGCATAGCTACCTAATATCAAGAACTGTGCAGGGTTTGGGATTTTATTCTATAAGCTAACAAGTTAGCCTGTTACTGTTTCATGGATGCTCGGTCAGAGACAAAGTGCTCAGCAGCCAGCATGAGCTTCATATCTCTGATGCATTCCCCTTGGGCCATGATGGACCCCTGCATATATAATGGGTTCCATTACAGGTGAGGAGCATTGAGCTACTTTTACAGCAAGGGGAAGGAAGCCTACTCTTTGTTGGGGTGGGATGGGGGAGCAGTTACCTCATTCCTAAAGGTTGTTTGCTGAGAACACAATCCTGAGAAATTGATCAGGTAAATAAAGAGTGATTATTAACTTGGGGGTTATCAGCATATCTATAGATGGTATTTAAAGCTATATGACTGGATTAGAACACTAAGGAAATGAGTGAAGTGAGAGAAGGGAGTTAAAGGATGAAGTTCTGGAACATATTGAGATTTAGAGTTTGGGGAGAAGTCAAGAAGCCATAAAGAAGCCAAGCCTTTTCAGTGACTTAAGAATTCAGTCAGTACAGTGACATAAGAAAGCAAGGGTGGGGCACCTGGGTGACTCAGTTAAGTGTCCAACTCTTGATTTCGGCTCAGGTCAGGAGATTGAGCCCTGCATCGGGCTCTACACTGGGTGTGGAGCCTCCTTAAGATTCTCTCTTTTTCCCTCTCCCTCTCCCCCCCTTACCCCCCAAAGAAACCAAGGGCAATCAACCATGCTAAAGGTCTCTGGTAGGTCAAGGACAATGAACACTGAGCCTTGACCACTGGATTGGGTAGTGTGGAGCACATGGATGACCTTGATGAGAGTTGTTCTGGTGGAAGATGGGGCAAAAATGTGACCAGAGTCGGTTCAAGAGAAAATAGGATATCAACAATTTTTTCAAGGAGTCTTGGAAAAGGAGAATAGAGAAAGGAACAGTAGCTGGAAAAAGATGTGAGGTCAATGCAGTTTTTTTTGTTTTTTTTAGTTTTTTTTTTTTTTTTTTTTTTTAAGGTGGACATTAATACAGCACATTTGTATTCCAAGAGGAATAAGCTTTTCCTTAAATCACGATTCACGATTTGGGGTAATGGAGAACAAAGATTATTTGCCTGTCCAAGCACACATCACTTTTATCTGCTTCCAAGCTCTCAACTTGGCTTTCAAGGCTTATCCCCCACTATTCTCTGCCATGAGCTGTGCTCCAACTCCCTGGGCACATCCCATTCTTTGCTTGCTCACATCCCCCTAACCTGGTCTCACATCCCTGCTTGCACAGACCCTCTCATCTTTTAATCCCTGTTGCAAATGTCACTTTCTTTGATCTCCCCAGTGGATACACCTCTAGTCTGAACCGTCTCAGTACTTTGTTCTTATATCTCTAATGGCAGTTCCCAGTACTGCTTTGTGTCAGAGCTATGTATCCATTTGTTCTCTTCCCAGTAGGTCATTGAAGGCAGGACCTCTCTGAGAGAGCTGATGCCAAGTCTACATCCTCAGAGTCCTGCCCTGGTTACTTCAGGGAGAAGATCTACTCCTTCCACTACTTTGGCACAGCCTCGGGTTCTTTGATGAAGGTCCATTTTTATCGATTTGCATGTCTGTCTCAACTGCCAGGCTCTTTCAAGGTGAGAACTTTTTCTCAACTTGCTTTGCGTTTCTGAAACTTAGTATTTTGCCTCGTACAAAGAAGGTACTTATTAAATGTTTTTGAACAAGTCAATGATGAGAAGCATGTATGTCAAAGCAAAGTGTGGGAGGGAAACCAGTATGGCTGGAATGAAGTAGATGAATTGCAGAATTCCAGCACATTAGTAATCCTGAAATTCCCACACGGGTCCCCCTGTCACTCAGCCAAAGTAAAACCAGCTCTGCTTGTGTGCATCAGCACCTGTTATCTTGATTTGATAGGTCCATAGATTTTTCTGCTTTGCTGTGATAATGTCTGGGTCATGTAATAAACACGAGAACAAGCCAATGATTGTACTGTCTTGGGCATATGGATGGAACATAAACATGTAGAAAGAAAAGGGATATTAAACTCTTTTCACTGATGAGTTAACTCTTGGTTGGGTTTACGTGAAACCAAACAGTTCAAGTATATTGAAAGTAGCTAATGTGTTCCTGAATACATGCTGCTTCCTTCACTGGGGAAAGGAGAAATAATATGACGGAGTAAGAATTTTTCAGCCACTTGAATGAAGTGATACAGTGGTTTTCATGAAGGATGGTAATACTTCAACTCTCACAGCAAGCCTGACTTCAGCATGCCCTGGTGTCATGTCAGAGTGACAGACAACAGAATGTCCAGACACATAACACATGGTTGGTTACTAGTCTGAGAATCTTCTGACTCTCTCTTCTAGAAGGGGTGGAGGTTCAACTTTGTGCCATGGCTCACCCTCAATTTTGGACTGGACAGCAGGCATATCCTTCCTTCCTAGGGAGTGATCAAAAAACCCCGAGACTGAAGAACAGGCAGCTGGTGGACAGTCTCATCTCACAGTGCTGTATGGACACATTTCTTTCTCTATGACTCCCAGGAGGGCCTTTTTGTGCAACTGTCACCCACGCCCATCTGTTTTCTCTTGCGTGCCCAGCAACACAGAAGTCTAGGATCTTGGGATCCTCAGGGGAAGAAGTCATAGGAGGGACTGCCTTTTTATTTATGTGGATCACTCTGGGAAGACTGTGAATCCTAGTGAGTCCTAACCTATTTGTTTTTAGTCACGCTGCTCCTACTTTTCCTTCAGGAATCCAGAATTAGAGTTATGTCTGTTTATGGAAGTGTCCTATGCCAATTGAAGCCTGAAATTATTTGAAGACATTTGGTTCAATCTCCTAAGAGTCCCACTGGCACGCTGGGCTCCAAATGAATCAATGAATATGGAAATAAGTTGTTTTCTCCACGATGACCATAAAAATGCACAACAGCAAGAGCATTGCATTTATTCGGGCTTTGGGGATTTATTGCCCTTACGTGTATGAGAAGCACTTGTGTAGACAGTCAAAATGGAAAACAAATGGGTTGCTGGCTTCTACCAAGGAAGATAAGCCTTTTAATGAGATGCTTTTGTGATGCAGACACTCTGCACAAGCCAGCTCAGCAATATCGTAGGGGACACAAATGTTACTCTGATTTGCAAAGAGCATTGTTGTCAGATAGTGCATTTCTGCTGGCGAGTTGTTGAGGAATAAAAGCGTTGTTTAAACAAACAAACAAACAAATGTCCCTATCCAAGGAGATCGTTTTATCTAGGACTTTCCCAAGTGTCCACTGCCAAATTCAGTAATTCTTCAATGGATCATGTGAATAGTTGGGTACGGTTATAGTACCTGAGTGTTACGAGGTAATTTGAAGAAAAATGTTTCTATTAGGGAAAATTTCATCTGGCTTTTAGTGATTTTACAATCCTGAATGTACACTAACTCAGAATTTTTAAATATGTAAAGATTCTCCTAAATGGAGTTTGGTGATAAAGAGTTGTTTTTGTGACAGGGTCAGAATGTGATGGGCGAAGTCTTGGGTGAGCATACCTGTCTTCGTGGCTATGAGGACTTATAAAGAAGCCAGGGCACATGGAGCTCTGCCTCCTCCACACCTGATCTTTTAAGTGGAGTCAGGCTCAGGACACTGGAGTAAAAGCTGGGCTTGGGCAGGAGCCCTCCCCCCTCCTATGTCCACTCAGACTGGCCTCAGACTTGTTTGTTTGACCTTCTGTCCCCTTTTCTCATCTGACCTGCTGACTTCACTCTCTGACAACTCAAACCTCTTGTTCTTAGGACTGGGTTTGAATCTTCCATCTGGCTTACTAGAGCATATTGAGTCTTTTTGCACCCCTTTCATGTTGGGGTACCCTGAGTGTCTCAGGAGAGACATTTCTACAAATGCACCCTCAGATCCAGCTTGCCACTGGACCACATAGCCCAACAGTGGGATGTCTGCCTCCAAATAGACATGTGTTGAGAATTGGGACCCCCCCCCCCCCGCCCCCAGAGCACTCACTGGAACGCAGGAGATGGTAGAGCAATGGTGCTCAGTCAGGCACTGCCCCATAGGCATACGGGTCTGTGTGTCTAGCCCCTGCCTGTCTGCTTCTCATCGAGGGTTTGGCCCAGGCAGCAATGAAGCTATTGAGGGGACATTTACAGGTGGCAATGTCTGGATCCCTGTCTATTGTGGACACTGCTCCTGCCATCCAGTAGCACTTACGTAACCTCAACAGACTGCTTAACCCACTGTTGCAAATGGAGTTATATGTGGGTATACGGAGTTTATAGATCTTAGGACAGTCATTTTTCTGCTCATATGTGACTGTGGAATTTGAGGGGAGAAATTCTGCAATATGGAAACCTGCTTCTCTGTAATTAAACAGGGTTTTGTTTGGTGACTGACAGCCCCACTTAGTGAAATGTTGCAGATCTACTTGGCTGAATTAATTCTACCTCCTTGAACATCATCAGAATGAGACTGAGGATGCTGTGGCCCAGATCTGAGATGGTTCCAGGGAGTTCTGTTTGAGAAACTGGCCACAGCACCAAGGAATATCAGTCTTTATAACTAATGGACATTTGAGTAAAGGCAGATGCATAGCCTAGGACCTGCCCATGCTTTATCACTGCTGCCGCGGCTCACTGCCCCTCCATTTGGGGTCAAGGGTGGGAGAGTATCCCATGTCATAGACCCTGTGACCTCCACTGATTGTCCCTGTTAAATGAATGCTGAGGACTACTTTGCCTGTGTAGTGTTCCTGCACCCTCCTTGGTTCTGAGCCTCTGTATCTCTTCTCTCCTGACTGCTGGAACAACTTCATCTTTGTCCTGGGACTAATGATGCTCTTAGCAGCAGGGATTCAAGGAGTTCCATCTAACACTTGGGGAATCAATGAGGCCACTCTTGCTGGTAGCCCTGCTCTGATGCATCCAGGTCTTAGGATGGGTTTCAGTCTTGTTCCTGGGAGCCAATGGTTACCTTACAGTGGATGGTTATGGTGTCAGGAGTCTAGCTTCTGGTTGGAGAGATCTCAGTTCAAATTTTGGCTTTGGCATTGCTACCTGAGTGACCTTGGGCACAGTATTTAACCTCTCTGAGCCTCAGTTTTCTCATGTGTAAAATGGGGCTAATGATCATATTACTTCATTGGTTATCACATGTGAAGATTACTAAGATGATGGATATCCACCGCTTAGTACAGGGCTTAACTGGACACTCTCCTGGGCACTATATGTTCATTAATTCATTAAATCCTTACATCTCTAGGAGCTAAGTTCTTTATTAACTCCATTCCATAGATGAGAAAATTGAAACATAGAGGTAAATTAACTTGGCCCCAAATCACTTAGGTAGGAAGTAACACTCTGGCTCTTTAGCCTATGATGTTACCCTCTCCTTACCTCTGTTCTGTATGTAGTTCTTCTACAGCTCAAAGCTGCATTTATTTAGCAAAACAGTTAAAAACTCTTTATAAGCATGATTCCCAAGAAGAAAGTATCATTTTTCATAGTAATTCTCACAAAGAATTAAGCGCTATCTACCTATCTACTTAACACATTACTCACCACACACTGTGTACTTTCTAAATGATGGTTTTGACTTTCAAAAGCATGTATCAAAACTCAATAGAAAGGAGGAATTTTTCACTAATGACACCCATTTTCTTATTGCTCAAACTGAGAGTTCCTTTTCTAATATGGCTTTGGAATGATCCCAGAACTATATGGCAGTGATATTTTCTTTCAAATACTAGTGCCTGTATGGGTCCAGGCAAATTCATTATTACTGTATTTCAGTTGATTACTAAATGCTTTGTTGAAATTCAGGTGCATCATGTATTTGAGGCCAGGCACAGCCTAGAAATCATGACCAAAAAGGAAGCAAGGTTAATTCATTCTGACTTATTCTTAGAGAGTCTATGTTGACCTCCAAGGGTTCTATCATCTTTATTACGTTTTTAATAATCTATTCCATTTTGCGGTGGTGGAGGAATGGTATTAAGTTTTCTGCTCCATAATTTGTGGCATTCATATTTTGCTAAAGTGGGACAGTTGCCTGAGTCAAAGAAGAAAAACATAAAGAAACACCTGGTAACAATCTTGGTTCTCTACCATTGATGAAAACCAGTTGTGTGATTTCTGGAAGATGGGGATAGCTCTGGGTTATACAAGCCACACCCAAGGTGTTACAACCTAAATATCTCAAATAGAGCCATGAACTGCCAGTTGGGGCACTGCAAACTGGTTGTGGGTTCTCATGGGAGCAGCTGGGTTTCCCTAGTGCCAGAGCCGACTCTCAGCAACCTTCACTGTTCCAAGTTGGTCCTTTCAACGTAGACATCTCAGGTGTAACAGCCAACCTTTAATAAAGAATGTTCCCACCTAGCCAAATTCCAGAAAGGGACTCCAGAAGGAATTTGGGGGTTGCAGTGTTACTCAGAAAAGATATTTGGGCTAGGTAAGGAGGGTCAGACTGAAAGAAAGTAGTTTAAAAAAACTATTTTTTCAACTTTTTTTTTGGTTTAAAATATTTTACTTTAGGACCCAGTAAAGTTTCTAGATGCTTTAAAGATCTGATTTACACTTTAATTAAAAAATCTCTGTAGACCAACTATACTTACAACAATCTTAAAAAGTAGATTATACTCTTTATGTAGTTGTGAGTGAAACGAAATGGCACTTCTGCTTCCTTTTCAGGTGTTTAAGGATGAGAATAGTTGACATTATGTCTGACTATTGATTTCCTGTTTTAGTTCTGCTTTATCAGTAATCAGACTGAAACTGTTCTGCTGTATGGACAACCCAGGAGGAAGGCATTGGTTCAGTGGTAGTTAGAGCTGCCCTCCGTACTCTGCCCTGAAAGGCAGCAACTGTGTGGGAAGAAGCTCTGGTGCCATGTAAACTCAATGGGAGAGAATGGTGTTCAATGAGCTTTAAAAATATGGCATCTTAAGATGGCATTCAAGGTCCCCCCCCAGGCTATCTCCTTCAGAATTATTACAGAAAGTATACGTTCCCTACCAAGTTTGATGGCTTTTTACTTTTCTACATGGTGTGACGTAAGCTGAGATAATGATCTCATTCATTATAGAGAATTCTAGAGAATATCTGGATGGGCATATATTATACCACTGTTTTTATAGTAATAATCTGATACTTCAAGACAGATTTTATCCCCCTACATATCATGATGCATGTTTACATCTCATTAGAAGAAGAGACCTATGGAACAATTTGTAGCCACATTTTGAGTATTTACTGGGGGCTAGGTACTTAGTGCTACATTCTTGGCAACTTAATTGTCACAACATATTTGTGAGGTGAATATTATTATCTCTCCTTTGTGAATGAGGAACCCAAGCGTCTGAATAACTTGTTTCTGATTACATAGCTAGTTAGTAGTAGAATCAGGAATCAACCACAAATCTTTAGTCTACAAAGGCCTATGCTTTTGGTACAGTTCAAACTGAGCAAGATCTGCACTCACTGGGCAAGATCTGAGAAGATGAAGATGCTGGTTATATTAGAGGTTCCCCACCGACTGAGGCAAGTCATTCATACTGTGCTTCTATAGCCATAGGCCCCCGTTCCTTCTTGTTCAGTGACAGACCGCACTAAGCCCCAACCCAGTATCACTTTTGCTTCTCATTTTTTTGCCCCTGCTCTCGGGTCACAAAGTAAAGTAGAACTACAATGCTCAGGCCCTACAAATAAATTACATTGACCTGCTTCAGCTGTAACTTTGGCTTTCATCTCCATTCTCAAGTTTACTCTTGGCCTCAGCCTTAGCTTTGGCTTCATTTACTTGGCAAATTCTGTCTTCATCTCTAGCTCACAATTTTCAGGGATTCTTCTAGATGGCGTCAAATTCTGACAGCCACTACACTCCTTTAAACCCATCTTGGCAAATAGGTTTATCTTATTCATTCACGGGTTCCCATCTCTTCAGATGAAGAGAGTACATTAATAGATTGTTCCATAAGCTTTTCCTACAATAAAAATCTTTGATTTTATGAAAGTTCCACATTTAACTCAACATATTCCTTAATATTGCCTATTTGTTGAATGTAAGACTGTTAAAGTAAACCAATTAATCTATCCACAGACACAACTCATTGTATTTTCTTTCTACATTTTTCCATCATAACGTCTTGATGTGTCTGAGGATAAGGAATCTTTCCTCTTTATGATAACCCCTCCCCTTCACTAATGTTGTTTTCTTATCTTGATTTTCAAAGATCTTTCTTTTGCTCTTTGGAGTTTGTCTGCAATATCTTCTTTTCACAGACTCTCCCTTGTGCCTTCAAAAACGTTTAGTTCCCCCTTATCTTACAAAAATGTCACTTGATTCTATTATGTCTTACAACTTCTTCCTTCCACCCACAAATTTCTGAAATGAATGTTTTTATCAGGTGCCTCCTTTCCTTTGCTTTGCATTCCTTCCTTAATTCACTGCAATTTGGCTTCTGGCCCTACTTTTCTGCTGAGATTGCTCTTTTAAAGGTTAACAGCTTACATTTTGTCAAATCTAATGGCCTTTTTATCCATCTAAATTCACATAGTATTGGCACTATGCTCCAACTTGACTATAAGTGTTAGGTTCTGCCAGACTCCCGCATCTCCATCCCTGCTGGCCCCACTTAATCTACCACTGTTTTTCAACCTCCATGGCATCCACAAGCAATTCTTACTGTGGCAGTAGAGGACCAAAGGACTCTATGTCAATGGTGGGACTCAGTGACAAGTCACTCTTTGACACTAGCAGCATGGTCCTTGTTGGTGTTATGCTGATATCTCCTTGGGTAAAAGAGAACAAGCAGGGACAGTCCAGGCTTGGCACAAACTTAGGATGAGAAAAATCTGCCTGGGATCGGGGGAGGAAGGACCAAAACAAACTTCAGGAGAGGACCAAAGTCATCTCTGATCCTGACTATTGTCATGAGCCAAGGTTGTCCTGACTCAAGAAAGCAAAGAAGGCCAGGATCCAGGCTTCAGGGTGGTGATACCATCTCAGAGCTCTTGGCTTAAAGGATTAAAAACCAGTGAGACCCATTTAAGAAGAGTTAAGGAACCTGGAAGCAAGAACAGCTCCATGAGAAAAGGGGGTCTAGAAACTAGGGAGAGAGGCAACTGGAATTGAAAGCCATCTTCCTTCCAGTTTAGCAAAGAAGGGGTAGGGATTGGAGGAAGGAACCAGAACTGGTGACTGATGGCATAATTAGGAATAGATTAGTATACAGTTGACACTCACATTGGCCGTCATTTAAACAAGGTTCTTTTTTTTTTTTTTTTAAGATTTTATTTATTTGTTTGACAGAGAGAGACACAGCGAGAGAGGGAACACAAGCAGGGGGAGTGGGAGGGGAGAAGCAGGCCCCCCGCGGAGCAGGGAGCCCAATGCGGGACTCGATCCCAGGACCCTGGGATCATGACCTGAGCCGAAGGCAGACGCTTAACGACTGAGCCACCCAGGAGCCCCTAAACAAGGTTCTTATCAGATATCCATCTTAGGACATGGAATTGCTTCCAGACCCTAACAACTAGTTGGGAGAGGGCTCCTAACATACTGCCAAGCTTGGCTGTCTCTAAGCTGGGATTTTAGAAGGGTGGAAGATACGCACTGTTTCTCAAACTCAAATGCACATACATATTTTCTGGGATCTTGTTAAACTGCAAATTCTGAATCTAGTAGATTTAAGGTGGAGCCTCAGATTCTGCATCCTGGTGGTTTGCAGACTGCTCTTGAGCAGCAAGAAGTGAAAGAAGCAACTGTTATTATGAGCATCTGGGTCAGGAAGAACCTGTCTTTCAGAGGAATCAGCTCCAGGTTTGGTCCTTTGGCTTTGGTCCTACTAAAACCTAATAAATGCAATGGATAGAATCAAAAGCAATGTGGATATTTATAATATACCACCATTTGTTTAAAAAATGTGGGAGAAGAGAATACATATGCCTATCAGCTTACATGTTGTAGTAGATTGCTAGTTGCCTATTCCATGTTTATTCTTTCTTTATTCTTTACCAACAGAACCCCAATGTTTGGGAGTGGCAAAGTGCCCAGCTTAAAATCTATCCCCTCAGAGGGCTAGTCAATTAAATGTGGTATGGGACTTTTAAATCTCTTTAAAAGGAGCTGGTTGCTGGGAGGCATGCCCTTTTGTTCTTCCTTTTTTTGGCTGGGATGTTGATGTGATTGATTTCACTCTAGCCACCATGTTGTGATCATGAACTGCCTTTTTGGATGAAAACTGTGTCCCAAGAATAATGAGGAAGAAAGATAAAGAGCCTGAGTTTCTGATGACCATGGAGCCACCATTATAGGCCTGCTGTGCCTGCCTCCAGATTCCTTTTGGATGAGAGAAAAACAAATCTCTACTTCTAAATAACTGTTATTTGGGCTTCTTAAAAATATGTAGCTAAATTCAATTACTAACTGGTACTGCACATAATGTTTCTCAGAAGGTTATCTGAGGACTGATATCAGCTGTTGTGAAACTGATAATATGCTGGGTGAGGGGCTGGGAGGGAAATATAAATTTTATAGCATCCCCTTCTGTCCCTTTTTTGGAGTTTTCATTCCAAGAACATAGCCATAACAGTCACAAGTAACAATATACAAACAATAAATAACAACAACAAAACACATACAAAAAAGCAACAAACAAAAAAGCAAACAAGTGAAACATGAGTAATATGAGAACCTTGAGTTCTTGCGAGTGTTCAAGAAAAACACACTTTGAATTTCCAATGCCTGTTTTCACATCCTTTGAGTGAAATTTTCTTTTCGTTAAAGATGAAAGTGGACCCAGCTGTATTATATGAATTTAATCAGATATTTGTACATGAATGGAAATTAGCATGCAAAGTTGACATTCAACTCAACTCAGATTTTCTTTTTTGCTTTCTGCAGAATTTTACATCAGGATCACTATGCAAATCATTAAAGCTCCAGCATTTTTACCGCTGAAATGAGATCTCCAAGATTTCAAATTCATATTTATGATTGATAATAAGCGAATCAATGGCTGAGGAAGAAATGTGTTTTAGAAGTTTGTGTCTTTGCTGTGTCTTTATGTAATTGAGTTAATCTATTTAATTGGTAGTGTCATTTTATGGCAAATATCACAGGAGACACAAATCTTTCTGTGTGATCAGAATCCATTTAATCAAGATCATTCAAGAATCTTCTGCTCACACAAACATCTCCATTTCCTTTCCAAGACTTTGTTTTACTATGTAGTTAACCTTCTTTCTCTTTTAGCTAGGAAAAATTTTTCTTCTTTCACCCAAACATTCCATAATTTCTCATCATTCCTACCCTTTGATCATGGATCTTTCCAGTGTCTGGATGGCCCCCTTCCTTTTTACCTTTCCCGGTTGTATGTATCTTCATGTGTACACATGGATGCATACACCCACATTAAGGGAGTAATTCAGACCATGCCACTAAATGCCACAGGCTTCTCCAATTGACACTAAGTCACTGGAATAAACATCACGAACTGGTGTCCTTTGTCAACACCCAGCCCACAGATATACTTCATTTGGTTCGTATATCATTTCCTTAAAATGTTAAGATGGTTGCTAAAAATAAAACATGATTTTGGAAGATCACATTAGAAGATGTCACAAAAAATGTCAAATATCTAGTTTCCCTTAAAAAACTGGAAAAAAGAAAAACAAACTCTGGATGTGAAGTCCTGCATATCAATAGTCTGCTCAAACTGAACAGCTGCTGCTCTTTAAAACAGAGAAGTCTCAAAGTTTCTGGGGTCTTCATACTCTATTTCCTGGCCTCTTGGCCATTTGAGTCTTTCCTCTTATTGTATGGGCACGGGGATACATAACGTGGGGCATGGAAGCATGAGTGGGGAGGTGAGGTGAGGAAATTGACATGAACACAAAATTCTATGCAAACATTTGCGAGTATTTGCACTTGTCAGAAAGAGTCTATTTCCTCAAGCATGTTGAGAACTATGAACTGCTTGTATGCAGAGTCCTGCACTGATTGTCTACAATTGTGTGAAATGATCACACAATTTATTGTCCTTAAGCCAACTATTTACATTAATGTACACTTTTTAAAAAAAGATTTCCTTATTTGAGAGAGAGCGAGAGAGAGTGTGTGAGTGAGGGGAGGAGCAGAGGGAGAGGGAGAGAATCTCAAGCAGACTCCCCACTGAGCCTGGAGCCCGATGCAGTGCTCCATCCCAGGACCCTGAGATCATGACTTGAGCCAAAATCAAGAGTCAGAAGTTTAACCGACTGAGCCACCCAGGAGCCCCACTAATGTACACTTTTAAGATGGAGTGGAGTCTACTGAGTATTAGGGTTCTCCCTAACTTTATTTCATAGGTCAGGAAACTGGCCTAAAGAGCTAGTTATCACCACCTGACACATCTCATTACCATTTCTTTAGTATTTTTTGCCTCTATGTCTGATTTTTCTAAATTAATGACAGGCTCCTGGAGGAAAGAGTATCATCTTATTTATTTCTGGAAGTAAACGGAAGAATACACACACACACATACATAAATAATATTTTACCAAATCAAACCATGGCAGTTTTGACACAAGAGCACCTCTTCTGAATCTTCATATTTGAAATTTTCTTTTCTTTACATTTTATTTCACTTGAAATAGAGTGACAAACCTAGCTTGGTTTCTTTCTTTCCTTTGGCAGTATTTGTATCTATATTTTCAAGTATATAATTTGAGCATTTCACTAGGGGGTTAATAACCACAATCTGGAAAGTGTAAAGATAAATCTTATTCACACTTCATTAGATCAGGGAACATTATCTCACATCAGTTAATATGACGATAGTTTTTAAAATGTCTGCCTTCTTACCCCCATGGTACTAATGTGAAGTGAAGTTAATCTAAGACTAGCATGAGAGCAGATTTAGAAAGAGATTTTGCAGATGTCCTGTGAAATGCTAACCTTTCTATGTTAGGCTCTGACTAGAAAATAATGTTATTTTGAATACTATGCTGCATCCTTTCCTTTGTTTTTGTTCTGTTTTGTTTTTAAATTCTGAAAGATTTTGCTTTACACGATACCTAGAGATGTCTGTGCTCAGAAAAGTAATTAAACAATTGTGCAACAAAGAACTATTAAAATATATTTAATCCTTGCTAAAAAGGACAAAAGCAACCCATGGAATCTATTGTACCCTCTACCTCACACATATTCATCAGTCCTACTCTTGCTATTTTTGCTTTTACTAGCAGTTTTAATCCTATGAATAGAAGGAATTTAAGCCTTATTCCACTTACTGAGGGATTCCCAAATAATTTTCTGCAGGGGTTTCTCGGCCATCCCTTCCCTGCTCATTTCATCCAACTAAGAATATTTATTGTGTGAAGGCGGAAGGGGGAATGGAGAGAGAAGGAAGAGGAAGAAGAAGGAGAAGGATGACGAGGAGCAAGAATGGGATGCAGACAAAGAGAGAGGGAAGGAGAGAGGGAAGTCCCAGTCTTCATTCTTACAAAGAATTTATTTACATTTTGGAAATAGTGAAGTCTTCATGTAAATCGCTAAATTAAGGAAAGCATGTTGCCTCTGCTCCAAAGGCTAAATAAGAATAGTATTTCAATAATTAATAGCGGAGTCCAACTGGCTCTATTTACCTCCGAATTCCACCCTTTTCCCTGCTCTCTGGCCCCCAGAGGAGTCCTGTGTCACCCTTCTTCCAGCTTGCTCCCTTTCACATATTCTCAGATGCCTCACTGACCTGACAGAGTAAAATCACAGCCATCTTGTAGTCTTCAAAGGACAAAATATTAAAGGGATGACTCCATCGAACCATCTTAAAGGGACCAAAGCTGTGAAATGGCACATTAGCCAGTGGGTGGAGAAAGGCTTTCTCTAGGGATGAGAGAGGTGGCGTGGCAGACTGGCAGACGTCACACCCAGAGAAGGTGGCACCCACTTCCCTTCTGGGTGAGCAGGCCAGCCCTGCTGGCAGGACCCCTGAAATCTGGTCTCACTTGCTGCTGAGGGTCCACAGGAGAGCGTGCAAGCTTGCACGTGCCGAGAGCACAGACACCCGGGGGTGCTCCGGTGACAGCTGCAGAGGGAAACTCAACTCACGAGTTTGGAATGACGATTCTTTATGTTTGAATACATGTCGTACTTGGTTGTTTCTGCTACACTACCGCCTAAAGGACACGAGGGAAATTAAGCTCTTTAATTGGGGGCAGACAAATTACCTTCCAGTAAATTAGAAAACAGCTCATGGAACATAAATCGGTTAAAAGGAAAAACTGGCCTGAATAGCTCAAGGGTTCACCTGCATCCTGCGTGTAGGAGGTGGGCTTGAATGAGGAAATTACCTGTATGACATATCCTTTCATCATTGTTCAAATGACCTAACAAAAGGAAAATCAGAAACAAAGACAGAACTATCAGTGCTCATTTGCCAAAGATCTATTTGGTGGTCGGTATCCTTATTTGCTCTCAGAGCATAAAAATGTTTCAATAATCCCCTTGGAAGGGCAGTGCTTTTCAAAGCTTAGTAAACGTTGGCCTGCTATCTTTTCAAGGGGCCTATTAAAACATTTTAATGCTGCTTCAGATCAACTGATTCAAGAAGGGTACTGTGGATTCCAACAGCCAGAACTGTCAGCGAAGCTGAAGACCTATTTGACTGAAGAGCATGAATAAAATAAATTGTGCTTACAGCCATTGCAATACACCACGCTTTAATTGGGAAGGTTTGATTAATTTGCTAGAGTGGTTCACAGAACTCAGAGAAACATTTTACGTACTTGATTATTGATTTATTATAAAAGGTATAACTCAGGAACAGCCAGATGGAAGAGATGTTAGGGCAAGGTAGGTGGGGAGGGGCTGTGGAGCTTCCAGGCCCTCTCTGAGTGAGGGCCACAGCTCCATGGGTTCAAAAACCTGGAAGTTTTGTGAACTTTATCCTTTTTGGGCTTTTGTGGAGGCTTTACTACATAGGCATTATTGACAAAATCGTTGATCATTGACATTGCTTCGACCTCCAGCCCCTCTCCCCACCCCAGAGGCCAGGGAGATGGGACTGAAAGTTCCCACCCTCTAATCACATGGTTGGTTGTCCTGGCAACCAGCCCCTACCATTAGTGTGGTCCTAAAGTCACCTTATTAATACAATAAAACACACTTATTTCTCTTCTCACCTAGGAAATTCCAAGGATTTTTAGAAGCTCTGTGCCAGAAAGAGGATAAAGACTAAATATACTTAATCTATTTTTCTTATTATAAATCACAGTATCACACTCTCTAAATGATCTACTACTGTACTTATTTTTCTTGCTTTCCAAGAACGAGAACAAATTCCCCTTCTCCTTGGGTATTTTTAATCGTTAAAAAAGATATTTATACAGAGAACAAAGTGATGGTTGTCAGAGGGGAGGTGGGTGAGAAGATGGGTGAAATAGATAAATGGGGTTAAGAGGTGCCAAATTCCAGTAATAAAATAAATAAGTTGCAGAGATGAAAAGTACAGCATAGGGAATATAGTCAATAATACTGTAATAATGTCGTATAGTGACATGGTGACTAGCATTGTGGTGAGCACTGAGTAATATATAGAATTGTTGAATCAATATGCTGTACATGTGAAACTAACATAACACTGTATATCAATTATGGTTTAATAAAAATGATAATTATACAAAAGTGAGTATCAGAACTCCACAATGTTAGATTTTACCAGTAGGAAGTGATGGCTCTCTCCTAGAAAGAACCACAGGCTTTACTATTGGCATCTCTAGTTGTCACCGTCATATAGTGCATTATTGGTGGTGTTTTGAAGGCCCTTTTCTGGTATTCAACAGAATTTAAAATTTTTATCATGCAGTCCCTGTATCTTATCATTCTTTGAGCCTAGTCCACTGCTGGCACATGGTGTTTGTCTAATAAACTCGTGCTAAAATATTGAACATAGTTTTTGGAACCTCTCCAATAAGGGCAATAAAAGTAAAAAGGGCTCATTCAAAACATGCTTGTTGGGGAAGGAATAGACAAACACATCAGTGGAGCAGAATAGAGAGCCCAGAAATAGACCCACATAAGTATGGTTAACTGACCTTGGATAATACAATGGAATAAAGACAACGTTTTTAACAATGGCACTGGAACAACTGGACATCCACATGCAAAAACATTGAAAAACCATTCCCCAAAATTAACTCAAAATAGATCAGAGACCTCAGTGTAAAACATAAAGCTATAAAATTCCCAGAAGATAACAGAGGAGAAAATCTAGGTGACCTTGGATATGGTGATGTCTTTTTAGATACAACACCAAAGGCACAGTCCATTAGAGAAATAATTGATAAGATGGGATTCATTAAAATTAAAAACTTCTGCTCTGCAAAAAACACTATAAAGAGAATGAGTAAACAAGCCACTGACTTGTGAAGAAAATATTTCTTCAGATATCCTCAGACTAGTGAAGAAAATATTTGCAGAAGACATGTCTGATAAAGGACTGTTATCCAAAGTATACCAAAAAATTCTTAAAACTTAGCAATAAGAAAATGAACAACTGGGCCAAAGGCCTGAAGAGACATCTCACAAGAGAAGATATTCAGATGGCAAATAAGCATATGCGAAGAAGGTCAACAGTATATGTCATAAGGGAATTTCAAGTTATAGTAACAACGAGATAGCACTACACATCTACTGGAATGGCCAAAGTCCAGAACACTGACAACACCAAATCCTGGCAAGGATATGGAACAACAGGAATTCTCATTCACTGACAAGGAGAATACAGAATGATACACTTGGGAAACAGTTTGGCAATTTTTTACAAACCTAAAAGTACTCTCACTATTTGATTCAGCAGTCACACTCAATGGTATTTACTCAAAGGAGCTGATACATATGTCCACATAAAAACCTGTCCATGGATGTTTATAGCAGCTTTATCAATAATTGTCAAAACCCGGAAGCAACCAAGATATCCTTCAGTAGGTGAAAGGATAAATAAACTGTGGTATATCCAGACAATGGAATATTATTCAGTGCTAAAAGTACATAAGTTATGAAAGCCACAAAAAGATATGAAGGAAACTTAAATGTGTATTATCGGATGAAAGAAACCAATCTAAAAGGCTATGTACCATATAATTCCAACAATATGACATTCTGGAAAATGCAAAACATTTTGAAACATAAAAGGATCAGTAGTTGCTGGGGATTAGTGGGGGAGGGAAGGATGAATAGATGGAACACAGAGGTGTTTTGTGAATAGTGAAACTATTCTGCATGATACTCTAATGATGGATCCATGTCATTTATACATTTGTTAAAATTCACAGAATGTACACCACCAAGAGTGAACTTAAATGTACACTATGAACTTTGTATGATCATGATATGCAGACGTAAGCTCACTGATTGATACAAGTGTACCACTTTGGTGTGAGTTTTCTTTTTTTAATTAATAAATTAAGTTTTAGAGCATTTTTAGGTTCACAGCAACATTGAGAAGACAGGATAGAGAGTTCTCATATACCGCCAGTGTGGGATTTTGATAGTCAGGGAGGTTCTGCATATGAGGGGTGGGGGAGTATATGGGAAATATTTGTACCTTCCATTCAATTTTGTTGTGAACCTAAACAAGCTCTAAAAAAATAAGGTCTATTAAAAAAAAAAAACCAAACAACCTCATAGAAAAAGAGATCAGATTTGTGGTCACCAGAGGCCACGGGGGTGGGGGGGGATATTGGAGGAAGGTGGTCAAAAGGTACAAACTTTCATTTATAAGGTAAGTACGTACTGGGGATGTAACGTGCAGCATGGTGACTGGAGTTAACACTGCTGTACGATATATTTGAAAGTTGCTAAGACAGTAGATCCTAAAAGTTCTCATCACAAGGAAAGAAACAATTGTTTTTATTTCTGTGAGATGATGTATTGTGGCAATCATTTCACAATATTTATAAATCAAGTTATTACGTCATACACGTTAATACTGTACAGTGCTGTATGTCAATTATATCTCAATAAAACCGAAAGAAAAAAATAAAGTCTATTTTTAAAAAGGTCAATATGTTACATAAATTAAACATACAGATTAAACCAAAGATAGCAATGATTTTCAATGTGAAGCTTCTATTGAATTTGAAATTAACAGTCTAGCCCCAGCACCTGTACCCTTAACCATGCCCCCTTCCTTCCAGTATTCAGTAGACTTAGGGCTCTGTCAGGTGACACGTAGGACAAGGCAGCTGGGAACAGGGTCTCCAATCAGAAGGCCTTATGGGGAGGATCCCTGTACCAGCTACATCCTGCTTTGTCTTCATCATAAAACAGAGGAATCTCTGGAATTGGGAGTGGGTGCATAAAACCATAAGTAAATCTTTAAAAATTCCTGAGTTGAAGGAAACTAGATCAGTGTATTTAAATCTAAGTGTGCTTACTGAAGGACTCTCGTCATCTTTAATTGTGTTCCTTTACCTCCTTTCACCCCAAAACTCGGTTATAAAATAACTAGTCCCTTCACTCCACTCTAAATTCTGGGCTCAGATCTGGCAGGAGGATGGGACGCTGGATTTTAAATGAATACTCTTTTTGTTGTGGACTTGATTGTGGGGCTTTTGAGAAAGGATCTCCACCCACTGATGTCATACACAATCTGGTTGGAGGCCCTGTAAGATCTCAAGGAACCATGTGAATTTGGTCCCTTTGTTTCACATAGAGAGGATTAACATGGTGGCAAAATGTCCAGACCACTGGGAGTCCTATCCCAGCTTTAGCACTTAACAGATGTGTGATCTTTGGCCAGTGTCTCCCTCTCTCTGTATCTGGATCCTCTACAAAATGAGAGTAATAATATCTAGCCCATGAATGGAATTTCTGTTTGGATTAAATGGATTTTTGTTAGCAAAGTGATTAGGTAGTGTCGGGCAGATGGTAAGCATTACGTATGTGTGCTAAGGTAGGGACTGGGGGTCCAGGCCTGTGAGAAGTCTCCAGAGTTGAAGGAACTTTTGTGACCTCTACTTGTGGATAAAAGTCTCTGGGGGCTGGATTTGACCTGAAGCCAAAGTGCACCCCTACAAAAGGCCGCTGACCTCCACAGGAAACCATTCTCTCTCTTAGGTGAGACCATAGCCTAAGCAAGCAGGGTGGGACTATTCATAGGGGCGTGCCAAGCACCGAAATCCCTTATCTGAGTCCTCTGTAGATGGCTCCTTTCCTTGATGTCTCCTGTTCAAGGACAACCACAACGGCAGAGAGAAAGTTCTCTTACAGAGAAGTATTAACTGAGGATCTGGTAACTTGAGTTGCTTCAGTGGTTAATGCATCTGCCAGCGACCACCGGCAAGACTCTCGTGCCAGAGCGGCCAAATTACACATTGGGGTTTTGCTTTTTCTGAGAGGATATATTAACTGATAAGAAAAGGATTATTTGATTAATCAAGGAGTTATCTCAGCTGGAATTTTGTAGGATGAATTCTTTCAGAGAAGGAAATGTAAAACTAACAAAGCAACGTCTTCTTCTCTTCAAACGTCTGATCTGTTTATTGCCTCACTAAAAAAATCCTCCCGACGTTCTAGAACACGGGAAAAATCAGGAAAAAAATGGGCAGCTTGATAAAAAGCAAGCTGTTACACATATCTGATCGTTGGTTGAAATGCAACGTGTTCTATTAGATTTCTTTGTATTTCTCTATATGTTGATACCGCCATTTAACAGAAAAAGAAGCCTCCTTCCAATTACTTATTGAGAAAATGAAGGATATTGTGTTGCGCATATAAAAGTATCAGATTTTGGTAGGACCAAATAACTTACCATTTTAGTATTAGAAATATTAACTAGAGAGTGAGGATTCTGGTTCTAGGTCCAAAGCCAATGTGTGCCACTTCAGGCCTGACCACAGGCGATGGCAGAGTCCTACTTGGCAGGTCTCACGGGAAAGCCACCCTCCCACACTAGACTTTGTGCACGCCGGGGCATGCCTGTCTCTGAAGGGAGTTGCAGTCAAGGGCTCAAGCTTGAGCTCACACACACACAAACACACACACACACACAGAGGCCACGGTCTCTTGCATATCTGTGTTCCTACCCTAGGTGCCTTCCCCTTTGGAGGCCTTATGATTAGGCAGCTCCCAGTGGAGGCTTTTCTCAGCTGCTTTTGTTGAGACCACGTTATGAGGGGGAAGGGGCTTGAAGATATTTTTCTCTCCTCTGATTCAATATTCAGTACTTTTCACTCCTACTCCCTCCTGTTTCCTCCCCCAGGACCCCAGGTCTATAAAATGGCAGGGGTCTTTACTTTGGGGTTCACTTGGCAGTGAGATAATTCCTCCCATCCCATCTACACCAAATACAACTGACCTTCACACTGGTCCCATTCCGTGGGGAAAAATGGAACCCTGGGGGAGTTTCTGGCCTCTAGCTTAGACTATCACAGTAAGTGAATGAAGGCTTGACAGTTGCTAGCTAAGTGACCACTTAACTGGGTCTCAGCCCAGTTCAAGTCTCTTGACTGGAAGTACATGTGGCCTCGTAGTTTTCACTCCTCCCCCTCTGAGAAATACTCCTTCTGTCCACCATGCCATTTGGCAGGGATATCCCTTTCTTACTCATTTAAAAAACAAATGCATGCAGTGGTACCACAATGTCCGAACATAGGGGTCAGTTCTGCTCCTTCATGCTTGGGCGGGAAGGGGACCTGGACACGAGTGTCAACATGGACGTTCCCGTGTTTGCATTTGCAGCCTTGCTGCCCATGCAGGAGAGGGGACCCATGTCCTGTGCACAAACCCCCTATACCGTAGATGACACCGGGGTCTCCGGGCCTCTCAGACATGGAGGATGCCCGGCTCCAAGCTGAGGCGAGCCCTAAGTCCTCCCGTGACCTCAGCCGATGCCTTTTGTTCCATCTCACTGCCAGAATTCTCTGTTGTGAGTTTGCAGGCACCAGTTTTGCTCTATGTCAGCTCCTAAGTGGATCTGGTTCTATGTTTCTAAGCTTGGATATTATTAATTTCCCTTCTCAATCAATTTGCCTCCTGGAGAAAGCACAGCTGAGGTACTCTAGGTGGGGTCCAGATCCTCGATTCCTCATGACTTTCCACCAGAAAACTGGTGAAAATGGTAATTTTACGAAGGACATGAAGGGTTACTGGGTGGAATCCCAACCTGAGCCTTCCACCATCTCCCGCTGCTCCTATGCCCCACCCCCTTCCAAAGCACCCCCTTCCCCAGCCCATGCTCTTGTCCTCCCTGGGTGTCCTCCCTGGGGCTTGGCCCTGGGATGGACAGCCCAGACCCTGCCTCCAACTACTGATGTGGAGCAACCCACCCCAGAGCCAGGCTTTCCTTCCACTGTGGAGTCTGGGGAATAACATTTTCTTCATCTCTTATGCTGATTTGCTGAGCTCTATCTGGCCACTGCTTGAAAGACAAAAAAAAAAAAAAAAAGTAAATATTAAGCCATTAGGGTAAAGTGAGTCTCCTGTTGCCTTTAACATCTAGAATCATTCCATAGCAGAGCTATACCAGAAAAATGCTCTCTGAGGAAATGTGTTAAATACAAAAGCCAGTCTTTGATTCCAGTTTTCCCAATATGAATTTTTGTCGGGCTAAAGAAGACCAACTGAAAAAGAAACCTCTCCCTGCAATCACTTTTCCAAAGCTAAACGGGAATAGTAGACGGCTTTGTTTAGTGATTTCCATTCTTTCTAATCTCAAATGAATGTCTGTTCCTTTTAAAAATCCTATTTAAATTCTGATCATTTTTTTTAACTTGTTTTCTTAAAATAAGTCTCTATTCTTCCCTTTATCCTTTTTAAATTTGACGAATTCTGCTTGATTTCAGTTTCCTGGATGTACTGACCACTTACAATTTAGTTTATTTCTCGGGTTAGATATCATTCATTTTTCTCCTAAATTAATTTGCCCATTGGAAAAACACCACCAACACACAGTAACTTTCTTTTCCTTTCTTAAAAATATTTTTAAGAAACGTTAAAAATATCTTCTCTTTAGAACGGGAGTCTCTTTTCCAAACGTTCTTGGCCAAGGCCACTTCAAAGGACATGCAGACCACTTTCCCAGCCTATCATTTCCATGATGGGGCTTATATTTCCCTTGTCCTCCATCCCCATCAACCGAGCCTGTGGCCAGAAAGCTTCAGAGGCAAGGAGAAAAGAGCTAACCTTTTAGATCTTTTTACTCTGTGCTTCAATCTTTGTACCATTCTCCACAGCCTCCACTGTGAGCAGTGGTAGGAATGGTCTGAATACTGATTTAGGAGATGTCTTTGTCCAGCCGTAGCTCCATCCCTTGACGTCTATTGGCAGGTTCTGGAAATGCTACGTGTAATGCCATCATAAGGCAGGGCACCTGGTGACAGCCCTCCTACTCAACATTTACTCAAGTATTTAGAAGCTGAGCCTATTGGGCTTTATAAATACTGGCTGCATGCAGCTTTCCCTTACTATGTTTTTTCAGAATATGAGAGTTGAGTAGTGGTGTTCAGAAGTAAATATTCACATACATAATAACAATGCCATTATCACAAAAGGGCCCCAGAACTCGGGTAGGAGGCAGTGCACTGGGGGGATAAGAGTCCTGGCGCTGTGGGATCATGAATACATTAGTTTATGTCTGAAACCAAACCAGGTCTAGGGTTAATCCAAGCAAAAATTCTCTTTTGTCTAAAACATCTTGCTGCTTCAGGTCTAAGTTATTTCTGCCTGAATTATTGAGATAAATGTCTCTTTGGTCCATTTCCCTTTGCTAGTATAGTCCTAGCTTGTAATGGAAGCAAGTGCCAGGTCATGAGGAAAAAAATGAAATGAACCAAGAATGAATGAAAAGGAAACGTGAAAAGAAAAAAAAATGCTCTAACACTGGGATGATAAAATGACTTGGCGTTCATTAAAGCTGAAAGTTCTTACGCTGCCCCGTACAGGGTTATTTAAAACTGGTGTAAAGCTCAAGTATTTGTAATTTGGCTTTTTATTCTAGTGAGAGCATCTGTTTCCTTTTCTACCAGCCACACGTTCCTATTTTTTCCTTTAAAGATGTTTTTCAAACTCCAGTTTTTCAAACTGGTCTCTTAATGCATTCTAGTCAGATCCAGTATATTCTTTGCAGAATGATATGAGAATAGCATACAAGGTTTCCTGTCAGTTTAATGATTCAGTTGCTGATTTGCTGAAAAGTCTTAAAGCCATTTCCTACTTACACAGCTGGATGTACTACATTTCTCTGTGCATGTGTTTGTGAATGTATGTACATATTTTCAGCGTAAATATACTTACACATATACAACCAGATGATCTATTGCTTTCTGAGAAATGGCTCGCAGAAAAGTTTTTCATCCTACGTTCTTAGACTGCTAGTGAAGGATAGTTTTTAAAAATTAAAATTAAATATCTAAATTAAACAACAGCCTATTGGATTTGTCATCATTAACTAATATCTCTTACTATGAGGCAGAGTACTTTAGTATGAAATTTATTGCGGAAATTTATTCCTGGTCTGTAAGGGTTTCCTTCCCAGGTTGACTGTGTGGTCACAGGTTACCCAGAGGAGAGCAGTCAGGGATGTGGGCTCTATCTTAGCTGAGGCTGCAGGTTCCCCTGTGAGCAAGGCTCTGAGCTATGATAGGCTCCAGTGAGCCCGTTCTCACTTCTGTCCTATCTCCTGCTTTCTTGCTGGACTTTCTGGTGTGTGTGTCTTATTTTGGTTAAGGAGTTGGTGTGTTTATCAGTAAATAATGAATACAACAACTATCATGTATTGATTATACACTTTGTGCCAGGCACTATGTTGAGGTCTTTATACATGATCTCACTCAGTTCTTAAAATCATCTTATAAAGAAACTTTACTGCCATACTCACTTTGTAAATAAGAAACTGAACCATGGGGGAACTAATTAAATTGGTTGATGGAACATGGTGTAGAGGTGGCATATCAGAATTTGAACTCAGAGATGTATAACTAAAAACCATAGTTATAATAGTCTAAACATTAGACTATTCTGCCTCCTTCTCCAATTAAAAAAAAAAAAAAGCCCTGTAATTACTATTCCTTTGCTTTATGCCTTCCTTCATTTCATATTGAGATGAGTCCACCTTCTTATTCTTTCATTCATTTAAAGTGATTTTAGAATATGGAGATAAGGCTGCTGATTCAAACCTGTCCATGCATTCATCCTAAAATGATTCACAATATTAAACATTGATTAAATGCCAAACTACTAATCCAAATAGCAATATAGTTTGTTAGGGATGTGTGGGATGGAGGACTGAAGTGTCTAGATTCTCCAGTGTCTTCACACACATACACACGCATATACTGGCATGCACACGTGTGGATACACCTAGAAGCACGCACAGACACAAAACACATGCACACACATACATACACGCAAGCATAGACACTTAAATCTAGGACTTACCATGCCTGCATTGTGGGATGAAAAAGTAAACCACTTTTAAGCTCTTTTTAGTTTATGAAAAGAGTAAGTCCTACTGCTGTTCTTCCTAATCTGAGACCCCAACACCCCACTTGTATTATCTACCTTCTCTGTGAAATATTCTTATTCTTTTCAGTGTCTGTGTTATTTCTTATGTCTTTATTCTTTCCATTTCTTCAAGTCATTGACTTGTATCCTATCTCTCCTAAAAACCATATGTCACTCAATATATTCCAATTCCAAAATGATTTTCAATGACCTTTAAAAACTCTTGAGTGTATTTTATTTACAATTAAGAATTTTTCATAATTTTTGGCACCCTTTTGCCTGAAGAAAGGGAAACTCAGATATTATAATAAATGCTAAATATTTCCTTTCTTTTTTTCTCTGAAAACACCTTAAATTATTTCTTAATTGCACCCTATATGTCAGGTTTTAAATATTTGATCGTCTTTTCAATAAGTCAGGTTTCTTTAATCTCTTTAATTTTCAATTTTAAAATATTTTAATTTTTACTTTGTCTTACCTACAAAGGATTGTTTTTCTTATGTGACTTTGTTATGATCTCATTCATTGGTTTCATAGTGTGTGTGAATGTATATATATTTAAATTATTTACCATCTTCTTTTTAAAACTAAACTGCTTTACACTCTGTTACTTCCTTTTTCTCTTAAGATTTCATTTATTTATTTATTTAGTGAGAGAGAGAGAGAGAGAAAGTACGCATGTGTGAGTGGGGGGAGGGGCAAAGGGAGAGAGAGAATCTCAAGCAGACTGCACGCTGAGCACAGAACCCATTGCAGGGCCTGATCCCAGAACACTGAGATCATGACCTGAGCCGAAATCAAGAGCTGGACCCTCAACTGATGGAGCCACCCAGGGGCCACTACACTCTGTTACTTTCATGAAAAGTTTTTTCTTCCCTTTGAGTATGTTTTACCTGATGCACTGGATTTGTCATATAAACAAGAAGCCAAATCATTTTTTTAAATTGCCTTAAAATACAGAGGGGCAGCTGTCTAGTTTTATTAATATTGTTTTTATAATTGGATTCCTGATAGCAAATTCATTTTTTGGCTATCAGTGTTGATAACCAAACTGAACTGCTGATCAAACAGATTGTAGTAAATACAATATGGTCTGTAGAAATTTAGTTAGGACAAGCACAACTTTATAATGCAAGGAAACAATGGGGGTCCTAAATGCATTGTGTGGGCATCAAGAGAGTTCATTTGCTTCACATGTGACACCAGAGAATAAGTGAAGGAAGCTTCCATGTCAGCATCTTCATTTCACATTGAGATGAATCTACCTCCTAATTCTTTCATTCATTTAAAGTTATTTTAGAATATGGAGATAAGGCTGCTGATTCAAACCTGTCCATGGATTCATCCTAAAATTATTCACAATATCAAACATTGATTAATTGCCAAACTGCTAATCAAAATAGCAATATAGTTTATTAGTAACAAACATGCTAATATCCTAGTATAATCACAAATTATGAAATAGCATTAAAGTTATACTATTTGGAAAGAATGAATGTGGCATTTCTTTTGCAAGGCAGTCACTAAATAGACTCCCTTAAATAATACAATGAGTTCTCACAATATTTTGAAAATGATGCAAACTGAAAACATGTATGAGACTGTTCTCATACTGGTCTAATAGACACCCATGAACTCTTTGTGGAGTAAGGGAAATGTCCCTTACTGTTGGCTCATTAGGCAGATGCAGTTTGAGGCAGAGTTAGAAGGACAAAGGATTTTGTGGCACCTGGGTAGCTCAGTGGGTTAAGCGGCCAACTCCTGATTTCAGCTCAGGTTATGATCTCAGGGTCCTGGGGTCAAGCCCCGCCTCAGGCTCTGCATTCAGCGGGGAGTCTGCTTGAAGACTTTCTCTCTCCCTCTCCCCTGCCCCTCCTCTAACTCGCACTCTCTCTCTAAAATAAATACATAAATCTTACCAAAAAAAAAAAAAAAAAGAAGCACAAGGGATTTGAGTTCATAGGGAGGCGAGGGGAATTGCAATTCCAGCAGATTAATTATGAAAATGGAGCTCTGACAGCCAACAGGAAATAGAAGAGTGGGGAGTGCACATCATGGTTCCTGGCAAGGCAAGAGGGAAGGGGACCATCTACACTGTCAGGGGTCATGGCAGTGTACAAAGGTCCAGCAAAGAAGAAGCTGAGATATTACCTTTGGTCCAAGGAAGGAGGAAGGGGGGGATCAAGTTGCAAGAAGGCTGAAGCCCAAGGTAAGCATTCCAGATAGCTTTCAGGGAGAAAGAAGCTCAGAACAAGATCTGAAGCAAGTTTCCCCTCTTTTCAGGCAGCCCAAAGATTGACCCAACCAAACCTACCATCAAAGTTGTTCTTATTTCCCAACATCAGGAATATGCTATGATCCACTCAGGAGACCTCTGTGTCTATGTGTGTGGCCAGGTTGTGTCTGACCAAATTTGGGCCTCCCACAGTGGGGGTGGGGTGTCACACTGGATAGCATAACAATCTCTGCTATTCCTCAGGAACCCCAAATAACCTGCTTTCTCTGGGCTGTTTATGTGGATTAAAATATTGAGCGGGAAGCTCTATATATATGCAATTCAGTGCCATACAAGAATAAATGGGAAAACTGAGATGAATCATGATGTTACTGGGAGCTGAATTTTGTATTCTTGGGACAATTTTTGGAACCCCCCCCACCCCTGCCCAACAAACGTTTGGTGAAGTTGGCTTGCTACCAGCTTTGTAGCCAGGTAGTCCAATGTAGGCATGCAATGGACAGCTGGATCTGGTTTTCTATCTCAAGGACTTTCCTGGAGTTTACTGTTAGTCGGATTGCATCATCCAGACATGTCTGCTCCCTTGCCTTAGAATGGACTAGAGGCAGAGGGCGGTTGGTGCTGAAAAGTAATGAAGATAAAATCGGTGATTAATATGTCAAGGGATATTCTGGGGCAGAAGATGGGTGTGTTTGAAGAAGCTGGCCTGATTTTCTCTGAATGGATGGTAAAAATTGAAGGTGTGGCCCTAAGCATAGTGCATTCTGCAATCTATAATGCTTGCTTTGAAAATGTGGATTAGTCCCAATGTGATTGATAACATCAGGGAAAAATTTGCCCATGATGCAGATCTTGCTTTTGTCTGTGCATGACTTTGTCCATGAGAGATAACAGGTGAATGCAGACCACTTTACACTGTGGAACTGAGTTGTGCAGGAATACACAAAATGCACACATGAACACACTTCAAAATCTACCAGCTACCTTGGTTTCTCACATGCATTATGAGTCAAGCTCATCCCCTTATAGAGTTACAATTTCCCACCAAATTTCAGACAACTTTTCTTCCACCTCTTCACAAGAACTCAGAAGCTGCAGCCCTTCTGTCCACTTCAGCAGGTACACTGCACATCCTTTTCAAGGGAAAATAGCATACTTACTAGAGTATGTGTGCATTTCTTAACCATTTCTTATGTGCAAAACTGTGCTACCCCTTTTAATAGCTTCCTATTTTTTATGACATGGATCAAGTTTTTTGAGTTGTTCCCTGACCCCATTTTCTCCGTAAGCCTTGTGGTTTTTCTTGCATGACTTTTAAGGGACACATATGTCTGTTTAGAGCAGAACTGATGGGACATTGGGTTTATCACTAATATGATTGAGATGGGTTATGAAGGTTTGGAAAAGATATTTGTGATTGCATCCTGGGATTCTGGTAGAAGATTCCTTCCAGGCCATCACTCTTCTTGATGGCATAAATTTAGATTTCTCAGTAGCCACAGAATGAGGATATCTTCCTAACTTGATAGAAACCAATGTGCCTGACGAGAGCAATGCAGGCGCAAGATGGAGGGTGATGATTTGGGGTGTGGGGCCCTCATTGAGGGGCTAGCAGATGCTCCTATCTACCTTTTGCTGCTCCAAGGTGAACAAGAGATGGTCTGGCCAGGGTTGCAAGATGGGCAAATTCTGCATGTATAGCAGGAAATTGGATAGCTGGGGGCCTTTGGAAATTAAAATGCAGAGGGTTTAGAATTGGCTTTCTGGCTCTGTGATTTGGGAAGGTCCTGGATCTGGCAGTGAGAGGAAAGAAGAGGGCCAGTAAACAAATCTGTTCTTGGCTGACTTGTGCGTGTCATTGAGGTTCTGCTGGTTTGTGCTAATGGCTAATGGGAGGTTTGGCTCCCATAAGAAAGTGCCACGAACATTTTGTGAATTGGTAGTGAGGGCTTGATGGAAAATACCTCGCTCTCCAAAGTGATGCAGTGAAACTCCACAGAAATGATATTCAGACAGGAGACAGTTCCATTACAATCTTCCCTGTGGGCTTCATAGCCTTCCCGTGCTCCCTCCCAGCAGTTATTCTCTATAGCAAAAACGAGTCACACGTCTGGGTTAAGACTGACTTAATGTTAAATTGGCATATGCAAAACTTAACTCTTTTATCTTTTATCTTTGATTTTTTTCTAGCTTTATTGAGATATAATCAACATGTAATATTGTGTAAGTTTAAGGTGTACAATGTGATGATTGCAAAGCTTATCTCTTGCTAGACCTCTGACAGCTACTGAAATACCTGGTTGTTGCATACCCATTGTGTTGGAACATTGATTTCTCAAACTGTGTTTTGGGCAGCTCAGGGTGTTTTGGAGGCATGTCAAGGGAGAAGAGGCAGGAATGGAAGGGAGAGGAAGGTGTCAGGCATAAAGGTCCCTCTCCCCATTCAAGGTAAGCAGATTCACCCTTTCTGTTTTATAGTTGAGATTTGTTATTGGTTGAATTGTGTTCCCCCAAAAGATGTGACAGTCCTAACCCTTAATGCCTGTAAATGTGATCTTATTTGGAAATAGGGTCTTTGCAAATGATTAAAGTTAATCCTTAGAATGATCCCTAATCCAATATGACTGGTGCTTTTTTTTTTTTTTTTTCAAAGAGAGAGAGCACAGAGGGAGAGTGAGAGGGAGAAGCAGGCTCCCCCACTGAGCAGGGAGCCTGACCCGGGGCTCGATCCCAGGACCCTGAGATCATGACCTGAGCTAAAGGCAGATGCTCAACTGACTGAGCCACCTAGGTGCCCCTGACTGGTGCTTTCATAAAAAGGGGAAATTTGGATACAAGAGAGATGCACACAGGGAGGATGCCATCTGAAGATGAAGGTAGAGATGGGTACTTCTAAGGCCAAGGTATGCCAAAGACAGTCAGCTAATACCAGAAGCCAGGAAAGAGGCATATAATAGATTCTCCCTCACAGCCTTCAGCAGGAAACAACCCTGCTGATACCTTGAACTTTTAGCCTCCAGAACTGAGAGATAATAAATTTCGGTTGTATAAACTACCCACCTTATGGTACTATGTTACAGCAGCCTTAGGAAACTAATACAGGATTCTTGGTGAAATTTCATTTGTAAAAAAAAAAAAAAAGCACAGAGAGTTCTCAGGTTAAACTTATTTGAAAATTACCAAGTTAGACAGAGGTGGGCCAAGTGGAGAACTGTGGACACTTCCAATACAGAGTCATACCATTTAAAGGACAGGAGATCTGAGTGACAAGATTCTACCAAAGAAAGGCAAATGCATACTTCCTGACATGGGTATCTAATTGGTGTTTTCATAGTGAGGCTTGTATTATATAGTTTGGAAAAGTCATGAGAAGAAAAATAAAAATGTCCCAAACAGGTTATGCAATAGCCTAATGTAATCATGATCAGAAGAGGCTGAACAGCCTTCATGTATATTCACAATGGTCATAATAAGTTCAAAATAGGGTCTTTTGTCTTTTTTTCATGACTATGACTAATTACATGTCTCAGGAATCCCTGTTTGGTATAAACTGTGGTTCACCTGTGCTAATACACCAAGCCAGGAGTCAGTGGGAAGGTATTGATTTTGGATAATGATTTTACTTAACTCCTGGTACTCATTGCATAGATGTGCATCCTTGCTTCTCTTCTTGACAAAGAGAAGAGACAGTTGATGGGCAGATGGGGCCCCACTGTAGATTTCTTTCATTAAATTCTCCATGGGATGCCATCTTTGACTGATCATGAATACATGTTCCTGGCAGAAGATCAATAGCTCAGGCAGAGGGTTAGAAAGCAGACAGTGTTTTGGTTTAAAGAGTCTAAATATTTCAGAGTTCTAAGATTTATGTGTTAGGAGTGGCACATTTTGTGGTATTTTATACTCTAGCATGTATGTTCGCTGCTGGAAGCGATAATGAAAGCAGCAGAAGCTAGCCTTGGCCTTGGCTTTCAATGATTTCAAGTGATTCTGGACAAGCCCCTGCGCTCCTAGAATTATGAGGTCATGAAAAACCAGGTAGTATCCAGGAATGAATATCTTTGATGACATTAAAAATTATTAGTGGGCCCAGAACCTCTTGTAGCACTGACCGGAGGACTGAGATTGTCTTTGGATGTTGGGTTTGTGGTGTTGTCACTCAGCCAAAGGAATTACTCAATGATTACACAGTGTTCTATGTGTGTGAATATGGACATCTATTGAATAATGGTCTATGTCCATATTGAAGTAAAGCAGCACTTTGAGGCTACCCAGGGAATGAGGTTTCTTACTCTGTTGTGTGTGCCCCAATTACCCTCTCCACTGCCCACAGCAGACATCATCACTAGCTAGGGCACACATCTATGCTGAGCCCAGAAGAGGTCTTGGAATTCTACACACAGCTATCTAGGCATTCACTACCATGAGATGAGTTGCCATGCAAGATGAAACCTACTTGCCTTGCCTATATTAGGTCTTGAGCAGGCATTTGGTATAATGCTTACTGTCTGTCCTAAAATGAGGCCAGACTGGTGGCCCAGTTCCAGGAAAGCTCCAACATCCCCATAGAGGAAAAATCATCTGGGTGGAAATATCTAGATTCATGTCTTGAGTGTATGGATTGAGGGTGTCTACCTGTTGGCTGTGAGCCATATGCAAGAACGCAAGTCAACTTGGACAGCCAACCACTCCTAGTTACCACCTGCAACCTAAAGTCCAGCATTTGGCCTCAGACCGCTCTGCATCAGACAGAGAAATTCACCTGACAGTACTGAGTTGTCAACTAGTAGACTCTTGACCTGAAATCCACAGGCAAGTAAATGTGGGCAAGCACCACTGACTGTCCCCAGTGCTTGCTCAAACACCCCTAGGGTCTGACCAGGAACCTGGTTAGCAGGAAGAAGCAGGAGTGAACCCACCACAGTGAGTTAGGGACTCCCTCTGTTAGCTCTTTTAGCCCTGTGGTCTGGGCCACGTTCTCACAAAGGATGTAGGCCAAGTTCTTGATCACCTGTGAGGATAAGTTATCTGCAATGATAAAGTAGAAACAAAGGAGGAAAGGCAAAATGGCACTTATGGAGTCTGGCACTTTGCAGGCACCATCTTATTAATCTTCTCAATAACCCCATAAGGTAGGTAGTTTTATTTCATTTTACAGATATGGAAAGTGAAGCTTGGAGGGGCTGTGTACCCTACTGAGGTCACAAGTAGGAAACAGCAGAAGTGAGATCACCTTTAGATCTGCCCAGAGCTCCTCTTCATTCCTTGTGGCACCTGCTGCGACCACACCACTGGCCTATGCCAGGAAAGAAGCCACATCTCTCATATCACATTATTGTGCTTCTTGCAAAATTTAAAGAGCTTCTTATTATTGTTTCAGGTGCCTACTCCACAGCCAGCATTTAAACAGATTGATGAAACACTATCGTCCACCTAACCAAACTTACAGTCTGCCGTTTGTAATACTCCTGACATTTCTGAGGTCATCTCTCTTTCTCCCCTCAACACACAGACGGGTCTGGCTCCGCGATTCAAAATGAAAAAGCAAAATGGCAACAAATGTCAAGTGTAACAGTGATTCTTTCAGACAAAGCACCAAGAGAGCAAAGCTATTAAAAATTTCATTCTCTCTGCCCTTCCATTTACTGGGCTGCATCCTCTATGTTACTAAAGTCAACACCCTTGGAAGTAATATCTTAGCACCACTGCCTGGGACACAGCACTGTTTCTGCAAGTGTGAATCTAAGTGGAGTAAGGCCCACAAATGGCTTGTTTAGGATTGGCAATTGGTAAGAAAGATCTAGTAAATCCTGCATTATTACTTATAAAGAAAGGAGGCAGGCACTAATGTATGGTGACTAACATAATAAAAAATAAATTAATTTAAAAAATAAAGGTGCAGGAATAGGAAAAATAAAGGAGCTCCTTATCTTTAAAGGGATTTAAACTTATATGTATATTTATTAGATTTCCTTTACATATAAAGAGTCCTCCCAGTAAGTATTATTGTACTGAAAGGAAGGGTATAGAAAGCGTTAACTGGAGTAAGAAAGTCTTGCTATTTAAAAGGAAGTAACTTCCTTTTAACTTGGAAAAAATACAGCAAGAGAACTATGCTTTCTTATATAAGTGTCACATGTCATCATTGTCATCATCAGTTCATAAACGATGCATACGAAAGCCTAATTACATCATGCCAATGATTAATCACTTACTCTATGCACAAAACATAGAAAAAGACTGATACAATTTTTTAAATTCTGAACTTAAATATGTGAGTCAAATCAACTCTTCATCTTTAAAAATGGAAAAGCTGAACCACTTGTCACATTTCTTATGCTCTGGATAAATCTTACCCTGGTTGCCTAGTCATTGATTTCTAAGAAAATTCATTTGTCAAAGCTCTTTTAGTTCATGCCTCCCTGTTACACATTCATCATTTCCTGGACTGAAAGCACACAGGCTTTCTCTCCTTGCCCTTTACACATCACTTTAGTGTTTTTGATCTTTCTTCTTCTTTGATAGTTGTGTGATCACATATGGATTTTTAAAAACTCAAGTCCTGAGTGAGATTTTTCCGTCTTCTGGGTTACAATCAAGTCTTGGAAATCTGACATCCTGAATTCACTCTATATCTGCTAAAATGATTGGACACTGGTTCGTTGTGTGTTGATAAGAATCATAAAGCAGATGTATTTTAATTAAATAAAATAACAGAGTACAGAAAACAGGGTGAATGTTATAGTTAGAAAATTAAATCAAATATGGAAGCATACTGGGGTATGTAGTGAATAGAACCTGTCTTTTCCCTGGGTAGACTCTTTTTTGTCTTTTTTTTTTTTTTTTAATACTGTCTAATCCTTGCTTAAATAATGCCTGTCTCCTCTTACTCCCAGGCCTACCTGCTAGAACACTGTGCCTGATGAGCACACACATCTCAGTGTCTATGTAGCCCTATTATGTGAATGTCTGCTTAAAACTTTCCTTTCTCTGATTTTATTTTGCATCTTCTGGGGTAACGGTGATAAGCAAAGGTAATAAACAAAAATGCTGCATCATTTATTTAGGAAGTATTCAATTGTGACCCGATGCTCTTTCGTCATTCACTCCATCCCTATCCAGTACTTCTCCTGTACAGGACTCAGACTCAGGGCCCCGAGAATGTTGCCTGCAAAAGCCCTGAATCTCTTTTGTGGAATGTCTTGTTTGGGGAAGGTGTGCTGGGAGCTAGGGCAGGGGGAATAGATACAGGGCAAGGAGTCCGCTCTGTTAGGTATAGGATTGCTTTTATCACTTAAGCAGCAGGTCTGTAACAAATCTATATTGTGAAGAAGATTTACAAAACATGTAACCAGTGTGGGAAAGAGAATTGAAAATATGTCAGCACTTCATGAAGGCATCCCTAATGCTGGACATCTGCCTTCATACTAATTAAAAACAAAACAAAACAAAACAAACCAAAAAAAACCCCAAACTGAGCACATGATAAAATACCCCCTTTTTGTTTCGAATCATATCCAAATATGTTCTAGGTCTCGGCAGCTATTTCTCAATGATTTATGATTGTGTACACTGTACTTGGTGGGTAAAACAGGCCTTATTTCATCTAAATTTCCTTTCAGATGTGGGACATGAAGGTTAAGTGGCACTGGAGGGCTTAAAGCACCCTCAGAGTGGCATAGACAGTGTTTTCTTGCTGGGTAATGACAGTGTAATTCATGGGCTTTTGGGGCCCCTGTGATTCCTCAATTGCCCAGGCCCAATACTTCTGTCTCCTGACACACAGGCAGTGTGACCCATGTCCACGGAAAGGCCAAGTGGGGACAGTCACCAATGAGGAATATGCTCCTTTCACCGGTAATTCTTTATGATTCTTATCTTTTGCCCCAATCTCCCTTTTCCTCCCTGGACTTCAAGATCACATTCAATTCTAATGCATCAGCATTTAGTACTGATGAAACGAATGCAGAACAAGAGAACCACGTGTTCCCATTCAGGCCCGGCTATGTACCCCTGATAATATTGAAGTCGGAGGGAATTAAATAAAATAGGATCTAGCAAGGGCAATGAAGTGAGGATCTTCTTATGAAACAAAAATATCCTCTACCCCGTTCTTGGATTAAAAATAAGCATTTTCTTTTAGCCTGATGTCACATTTTGTTATAAGTGCTGACCTAAAGTTTAAATAAGTCTCCCGATTGCACGCCGTTAATCTGAAGTTTTCTGAAAGGAATCTGGAATCCCTACTGTCCCCAGACATAAATCATCCTTGGACATGAGAACAGACAGTTCCTACGGAGTTAGTTTATTCTGGGGATGCATTCCCTTTATACGTAAGTTTACATTCAATAACGCTGGAGAGCTCCCCCATTATGCCTTCTATAAATAATGGAATCCTTTCTTTTAAAAGCTCAAGGCAGAGATGCAAATAAGTTGAACTGCGAAGAAATCTTCCAGGCCCAAAATGCCCTGGCATATCAGCCAGGCCAATGATCTGCGTGTTTGGGGCACTTAAGATCATATTTCAGCTCCTGCCTGGCAGTTACTGTTACTACGCTATGACTTTGGCATACAAATAGCTTTTTATTGTGAAGTTGCAAAGTGCCTCGAATCGCTTCTTAGTTATAGGTTTTAGGACTTTCCCCATAAAGTTTTGGACCCCTGATGACCAATGAGATCGTCCTGGATCTCTCCCACTTCTCCAGTGGCCTCTTGTTGGCTTGGAGAGGAGAGGTCAGGCATTAGTGTAACCGGTGCAGAGGGGAGAAGGGGAGGGTGAGCACTGAGTGCCCCCTCCTACAGGGAAGCTCGTTGCAGAAGGAGACACAGGTCAGAAACAAATCCTGAAAAAACACTCTATTCACGTCCTTTCACTGCCGTAGAAAAGTATCAGAAATGCAGGCACCTAACGCCACACAAATGTGTTATCTTACAGTTCTGGAAGTCAAAAGTCCCCGCGTTCCTTTCTGGGGACGCAACAGGAGAATCCCTTTCCTTGCTTTTTCCAGCTTCTAGATACAGCCGTGTTCCTTGCCTCAGGCCCTCTTCCATCTTCAAGGCTAGCAAGGGCAGGCTGAACTCTCCTGTCTCCTGTCTCTGATTCACTTTTCGGCTCCCCTCTTCCATTTTTAAACACCTCTGTGATTATATTGGCCTCATTTGCAGAATCTAGGAAAATGTCCTCATCTCAAGGTCCTTAATCTTATTCACATCTGCAAAGTCCCTCGTGGCACATAAGGTAACATTCTAACAGGTTCTGGGGATTAGGCTGTGCACATCTTTTGGGGGCTATTAGGCTACCGACCGTGAATGCCCGGTTGCAAGTAGACGTGTGAACTCTCTAGTTACCTTTTCGGTTTGAAAGTCGCTGGGGGACATGTGAGAGAGTAACACAAGGAAGAATATGCACAACGGTCCCTGAGGTCCTATAATGATGAGATGCTGTTCATACCTGCTCAGGTGATTGCTTTCACTAAGTCATATATTCAATACAGGCTTTCCTTTCTTTTCCATCGTTGTATTTTTTCTTTTATGTGGGTTGAGTTGCCAACTTCTTAACATAGGAACTGGGGACTGAAAAGGTGTGTACTACTGCTTAAAATGGTTGGAGAAATCACCCTGGTAGTATTTGCTGGGCTTGGAATTACAAAATGTATTTGCAGAACTTCTTTCATCCTGGAAGGTCAATTAACATTGGGACAGCACAGCTACTATCAATCTGACTCTCTTAGGCAATCTGGCCCTCTGGAGGTCTCCTCATAGAAACATTTTTTAACACCAAAAAAATGGAGAAAGCAGGGTAAAAGGACAGGAGCCAGAAGAAAGAAAGTCTTACTTTCCCTTTCACTGAGTTTTTTGACCATCCAGATTTAAATAAAGCACACCCTACAGAAAAGGTAAAAACCATGTTTTACAATGAAAAATTAATTTGTTAGAAAGCCTGGTGGATCTGTCTACGGTGGAACTGAGCAAATTATGTTAAACAATGGTATATGTATTATTGACTCTAAGTATATAACCAGGTCACTAAATAAGTCAACATCCCTTTGAGATTTTTCTTTTTCATGTGAAATTAGCAATTGAAGGATAATGTGAGTTGGGGAAGATGTATGGCAGAAACATTTTTCCCCTTAGTGATTAACATTAAGGCTTGGCTTATATTTACAAAAGCCATTCATTCATTCATTCATTCATCCATGCATTCAAAAATACTTACTCAATGCCTACTAAGAGCAATGCTATGGAGGGAGGGAGGGATGTGGAAGTGAATATATAAGCATGAAAATAAAATCTAGCCCTAGTCTCTGTATAGTTTATAATCTAAAGAGAAAATACTGTAACTTGTGTGTGATTCCTGGATGCAGCGAGGACATTTTATAAATGTTTCTGATTTCATTTATCTGATCCTTACCAAGTCATCCAAAGGAGGTCTCTAAAAAAGATTTATTTCCTTTTATTTATAATTTTAAAAGCCTAAAACATTACCACTTCAGATACGAATACTTTTTGTTTTTTCAACTCATTTCCAAGAGACTTTTTAAGAAACTCAAATCCATATGATAGAGCCACAAGATCATATATAATGCTCTGTGGTGGTGTCAAGGCTCTTTTCTTAATATAGGCAAAAAACCCTAAAATCTTTAAATAGGATAGTCTGTCAGGCTTAGCATATTTTAGGTTGGTTTTAAAAAAAGGAAATTGAGAAATTGAAAGTGTGCATGAATAAGGGAGCTAAAGTTAATGAAAGACAAATAATTCTTGTTATTAAGCCTTTGGAAGAAGGAAAGAAGTAGAGACAAAAGCAGTAGGACACAGAGACTGCTTCTCTCTTGTATTTCTGCCTGGTAGGGATGGGACCAGATATGTTTCAGAAGGGGCATAAGACTATATCAGAATCATCTACACTCTGTGGTGTTCAGGTGTGGAACCAAATCCTTACAACCTGTGCACTCAGGAGCAAGGAGAAGCCCCCGATGCACACTGGAATGTCTCCCTTAGTTATCCAAAGCTAAGAATATTAATAAAAAGTCACTCATTTTCTTTCCATTAGAAGAGCCCAAGTTATCCCGGTGACCCCAGGAATACAAATATCACTGTCTAGTTCAAGCTGAAGGACTTCAACACATATTTATATTTTACTGGAATGACTGGAAATTGGTGTCTCAAATGTTAAGGAGTTTATTTCCTTGGATATAATTACTGTGTAATTTTTTTATTATTTTGTGTAAATTGAAACAAATGAGTGATGGTTTTTCTAGCTCTTACACCTAAGAATTGTATCCTATAAATGCAAAGTCTTCCATACGTTTAGTCAGTAGCCCCCCCAACAACCACCACCCCCTTCTGCTAGTTCTAAAGAAGGGACAGTCTCTGTTTAAAAAACTTATGGAGACCATACTTGAGAGCAGAACAACATTTACACATCTAAGACGATGACAACGATGAAATAATTTTAATTCTCCCCACTATATGATTTTACTTGTTTGCAGCTTCCATTTCTTAAGTTTCCTCCAAATCCACAAATCTCTTCCTGAATGTCCCAGCTGTCTCTGCTGGTGTTCAGAGAAGCACTCTGAACGGTGCCTTCCCCACACATTTTGATACCATCACACACTTCTAAGTCCTGGGATTTAACCTCTTCCTCCCTCCATATTTTATTTTCCTAACAAGTTTTCAAGAGTCAAGAAGGTTTATCTTTACTCTTACCGCTCTCATTAGCTCTTAGGATGTACTCTGCACATAGTAGACATTTAATAAACACAAACTACACAGCCAAAGAAATTTAAAGATTAAGTTCAAAGATTCCCTTTGGATGGGGCGGGGTGGGGCGGGGACATACTGGGTTATGTTCATGGTAAATTGCTTTTGTAATTCAAATTGTTTTTGGCACAAGAGACAAAGTAAATTAATTAGCTCAGTGTCTTTTGTTTCTCATTAACTCCAAAGCATGTTGAATTTAGAAAAATAATGTGAGGGGTGCCTGGGTGGCTCAGTGAGTTGTGTCTGCCTTCAGTTCAGGTCATGATTCTGGAGCCCTGCTGTTGAGCCCGCATTGGGTTCCCTGCTCTGTGCGGAGTCTGCTTCTCCTTCTCCTTCTCCCTTTGCTCTACACCGCCCCCCCCCCCCCCGCCCCAGTCATGCTCTCTCTGTCGCTCACTCTAAATGAAATCTTTAAAAAATAATATATTATTTGATAGTACATCATATTTTGTCAAATGTAGCTACTCTGAAAGTTATTCTAAAGCAGTAGAAAGATGGAAAAGACAAAATCCTGAGTTTCAGAGTTCAAATAGAAAGACCATTCTCTGGTCACCAAAAATGCCGCTATGTTTGAGTACTATAATGTGATGCTATACACATTGTCTTCACATTCAGAATAAAAAATTGTCCACTGAATAATTAAAAAATCACTTCAAGATAACTAAAATCTGGGGCGCCTGGGTGGCTCGGTCGTTAAGCGTCTGCCTTCGGCTCAGGTCATGGTCCCAGGGTCCTGGGATCGAGCCCCACATCGGGCTCCCTGCTCCGCGGGAAGCCTGCTTCTCCCTCTCCCACTCCCACTCCCCCTGCTTGTGTTCCCTCTCTCGCTGTGTCTCTGTCAAATAAATAAATAAATATTAAAAAAAAAAAATAACTAAAATCTTACCGTGGTTTTCAGACATGGGGAGGGAAGTCTTTCAATTGCCTGATACTGACTATGGGAGTCTCTCCTATGTATCTGTATTACCGAACACACACAGCTCAGCTGAGCAGTTGTGATCATTATTAAGTCATTAGTCACTGATTTTAAAAAATCATGAAGTAATGTTTTAACCTGCAATGGAGATGGTGTCACCCTCCCTATGTCATGAAGATGCACAGAATCAGTCAACTTCACACATCTTAAATAAATTGCAAGTTTGTGAAGACAAAAAGAAGATAACATTCATTAAAAATAAATACCAGTTCATTATACACAATGTCATTTACAAGGTCCTAACACTGGGGAAGCTGGCTACTCCTTGCTAATATTTTCTGAGAAAACAAATAATGGAACCTCACAGGACTGTCAAACAGAGGCAGGACTGTGAGTCTAGTCTTTTCTGTGAGTGAATTTAAGAGAAATTGCATTTACTCCCTTTAGTGATAAATGTACCTATCACACTTCAACTTTCCAGGCAAGCTTGTTTTTTGTTTATTAAAAGGTTTAGATTTCACTCTCTGCTTGACTCTCCAGATATTTGTGTCTCTAGCTCCCTGAATTGACTAAACCCTGCTTAAGTTCCCATGCTGGCTCCTGAGTCTTGTTTCTTACTTATCTCTGGACACTGCTTCATGTCAGAGTAGTCTTCTCACCACGGACCTTATAACAGAGATGTAGAAGCCCTTGGAGCCAAAGCGTATGAGGCCGACCCAGAGAGGGGCCTCTGCCCAAGCTCCACTGGTGAACTGTATCTGCCTTTTTCCCAGCCCCTGCTCCATCCTGGTGACTCTGTTTTGTTTTTTTTTTTTTTTTCTGATCTCATTGCTGTCAGAAAATTCCTTGCAGTTTTTTAAAAAAAGATTTATTTATTTATTTGGGGGGGGGAGGGCATGAGCAGGGGAGAGAGGCAGAGGGAGAGGGAGAAGCAGGCTCCCCGTTGAGCAGGGAGGCCCATGCCGGGTTTGATCCCAGGATCCCGAGATCATGACCTGAGTTGAAGGCAGACACTTAACTGACAGCCACCCAGGTGCCCCAATTCCTTGCAATTTTAGATAGAGCAGCTGCTGCTTTGTCTTGTGGTTTTACCAAAGGAGAATCTTTTTTATTTTTTTTTAATTTTTAAAATTATTTTTAAAAATTTTATTTATTTATTTACTTGAGGGAGAGAGAGAGAGAGAGTGGGAGAGAGAGAATCTGAAGCAGACTCTGCACTGAGCGCTGAGCCTGTTGTGGGCTCGATCCCACGACTGTGAGATCATGACCTGAGCCCAAACCAAGAGTTGAAGGCTCAACTGACTGAGCCACCCAGGCCCCCTGAATCTTGTGTTTTTTTTTAAGAAATTCTTTTCCTAGGGCCCCTGGGTGGCTCAGTCGGTTAAGCGACTGCCTTCAGCTCAGGTCATGATCCTGGAGTCCTGGGATCGTGTCCCACATGGGGCTCCCTGCTCAGCGGGAGGCCTGCTTCTCCCTCCAACCCTCTCCCCTCTCCTGCTGTTTCTCACTCTCTCTCTCTCTCTCTCTCTCTCTCAAATAAATAAATAAATAAAATCTTTAAAAAAATTCTTTTTCTAGTTTTATTAAGAAATAATTGATATATATCACCATATAAGTTTAAGGTGGACAGCATGATGGTGTGATTTACATATATTGTGCAATGATCACCATAATATGTTCAGTTGACATCCATCATCTGTATAAATAAAATGAAAAGAAAAAAAAATTTCTCCTGTGATAACTCTTAGGTTTTACTCTCTTAACAACTTTCATATACACATTACACAGCAGTGTTAACTATGGTCCTCATGTTGTACATTACATCCCTACTACTTATCTATCTTATCACTAGAAGTTGGTACCTTTTGATCACCTTCCTCCAATTCCTCCTCCCTCCATCTAAATGGGAATTTTGAAGATGGTCAGAGAAGGCCAGCCTAACATTGTTCAATTCAAAGTCTTAGAACTTGGGGATGAAAGATAAGATTATATTTAATACATTTGCTGAATTTTCTTATAGTTTACTATTAGAAGGCATTATGTATTATCGTAGAAATCTAAAACAAAAAGGTATTTTATATTAAAACATTTATTCCAGACATGGGGATTGAGTGGGAATTTTATACCTTATCTCCTAGCATAATGTTTTTAGTAATACAGCTACTTTTATACTTGTATGTACAGCTAATTTTACAGTTGTATCAAGCTATGAAAGTGAGCATACATTAAAAAAAAACCAGAAAAAAAAAGTGGTAACAGAGACCTTAAGAAGCAAAGGAATTAATTTAACTTTAGAAAGATTTAAGGTAAATTACTTTAATCAAGTCCTTGTTACCTGCGGGGATCTATATGTGGAGTGTTCACATTTATTATTTGATTATTTAATCCCTTACTTAATGCTATTTACTGTTTACATCAACCCTTGAGTTTTAGTATTAAAACTCAGATTTAATTCTAGGACATTCGCTTTACTTTCTTGAGTATAGAGGGAAAATTTTTGGATTTGATTATTTCTTAGTGGGAGAAATCAGTAATAATTAAATATAAAACTTAGACACTACTTGATAAGTAATCACCAGAAGGTCAAAGAACATTTGACTATGTTGTTCCAGATGACTTATAGCCAGGGCAAAACAAAAACAACAACAAAAGCAAAAAAAAAAAAAAAAAAACAAGAAAAATACTGGTTTGTGAAGGTATATCTAGGAAACTTCTATGTTCTGTTGTGAATCTTAGATCCTTTCCATTTCTGTCTTTTGGAGCCTACTTTGAACACCTTGAAGTTCAAATATATATCCTGGCTCTTCTTTTGATAGCCTTTGTTTTTAGTGATTATAACACAATGATGATTTCTTCGACTTACTCATTTTCTACTTCATCTCAAAGTCAACTTGAAGCAGATGTGGCAATTAAAAAAAAAAAATCTCTTTCATTTTGTGATGGGAGGTGGGAAGCATATCTTCCAGGAATCTACGTTAGGCACAAATAGCTTTAATGAACAAAAAATCCGTAGCTGAAAAAATAGGTGATTATAGTCTTTTAAATGGTTTTTCATATATATATTTATTTATGAAAGCACTAAATTAAGCTATAGAAGAAAGATTTAAAAAATTAGCCTTGTTACCTTGCCTCCATATTAAGTCATTCTTATTTAATTTGTCAAAAATCATAAAAATCACAGGATTTACACATCCTATTAATATAATGCAGCGGCTAATAAAAGTCGTTGTTCCTACCCCTTCTTTGCAATACACCTGGTCTTACTCTTTCTTATTTTCATACCCACGTAGAATCTATGCTCTGCTGAGCTCTATTCTGTCTGGTAGAACGAGCTTACTTCAAGGACCTCTCTACCTGGTTTGCTCATAGTAATTTTTCTTTCTTTATTGAATTTCTTTATCCTTTCTGGTGATGACATGTGACATCACCTCCCTGGTTCAGCTATTTCCAATTAATCTTTTCAGGGCGTCTAAAATGCTGGGGGTCAAACATTAGGATGCACAAGAATCACGCAGGCAGCTTGTTAAAAATGTGCGTTTCTGAATTCCCACTTCAAGAAATTCTTACTCAGTAGGTTTGGTGAGAGATGGAAGGGGTGCTTTTTTCACAAAACTTCAGACAGTTTTCATGCAGGTTGTTGAGGCTGACACACTAATACTCTGCAATGCGGTAATGACTCCTGACTCTGAGGGGTACTTTTTCTGAGGAAATCTTTCAGTTATCTATTATTATGTAACAGACTACCCAACACTTAGTAGCTCAAAACAACCATAGTAATTAATTTTGCTCATGAATCTGCAAGTTGGGCAGGGATGGGTGGTAACGCCTTAATTTGTCCACATGATGTCAGCTGACGTGGTTTGCTTGGAGCTGGATATCCACTTCCAACATGGCTCACTTGTACAATTGGCAAGTTGTTGCTGGTTGTTGGCTGGGAGGTCAGCCAGAAGGCTGTTAGTTAAGAGCCTTGGTTTATTTCTACTTGGGATTGTCCATGATGCTGCTTGCGCTTCCTCACAGCATGGTGACTGGGTTCTGAGATTGAGTGTTCCAAGAGGAAGTAAATAGAAGCTTTCAATCTCTTTCAACCTGACCCCAGAAACACACAGAATAATTGCCTCTGTATAGCATTTGTCAAAGCAATGAGAGAGCTCTCTCAGATTCGAAGAGAGGGGACATAAACCCCACCTCTCAATGGGATAAATATGAAAGGATTTTTGACTGTTTTAAATGTGTTATAGTAACTTCAGATTATAGTAAATTCAGATTATGATCACTAAAAGGGAATTTAGAGGTAATTCAGTTTACTGGCTTCCAAGTTAAAGATGGAAGATGAGGCATTGGAGTACAAAGAGAAAATATTAGAACTTTATTATATTTTTCTCATTACTTATTTTGGTGTTTATCACATAATAAAATGGACTTTTTTTTGCTTTGGGTGTATAGTTTTATGAATTTTATTACCTATATAGATTTAAATAGCTGCCTCTGTAACCAGAATATAGAACAGTTTTATCACCTCAAAAAACACTCTTATGCTATCTCTTTATAATCACGTACTTACCCTACCTATAACTGCTGGCAAACACTGATTAATTTTCCATGGCAACAGTTTTGTCCTTTTAAGAATGTCAAATAAATGAAATAACAGAGTATGTTACCTTTTGAGACTGGCTTCTCACAATGTTTTTGAGATTCATTTATGTTGTTGCATTTATCACTACTTTGTTCTTTTTTTTTTAAAAAAAGATTTTATTTATTTATTTGACAGAGAGAGACACAGCGAGAAAGGGAACACAAGCAGGGGAGTGGGAGAGGGAGAAGCAGGCTCCCCGCAGAGCAGGGAGCCTGATGCGGGACTCGATCCCAGGACCCTGGGATCATGACCTGAGCCGAAGGCAGTCGCTTAACTGACTGAGCCACCCAGGCGCCCTACTTTGTTCTTTTTTATTACTGAGTAGCATTGCATTGTATGCGTATACAGTTGCTTACCTAGTCACCTGCTGAACGACATTTGGATTGGTTCCAGCTTTTAGCTCTCATAAATAAAGCTGCTGTGAACATTCACGTATAAAACTTCATTAGGTTTAAACTCGTACTTTAAAAATAAATACTTGTGAAATGTGTTTTCAATTGTGCATAATACATTGATATAGTAATGCATGTTTATAATTTATACATAAGTTGTGTATAATTTCTTATTGACTCAATGGTAAGTGTATGTGATCAAAAAGTTTGGAAACTGTTGCTGATGATTGAAGCTGTGTGATAAATACATAAGCTTTATTATACTGTGCCTTCTACTTTTATCTGTTCTAAAATTTGCATAATATAAATTTTCAAAAGGTTTGTAGACCTCTATCTGACCCCCTCCCCCACTAATGTAACAGGGGTAGAGCTGAGTCTTGAGGGTATTACTGGGCATAGGACCAAATGACAGAGACACACCCAGCTCTTCTGCCTCTTTCCAATGTGTCATGAAGCTGATTTAGGTGAAATGGCAAATTACATAAAGATTTTAAGTGAACTATGCATATTCTCAAATTATAGCATTTGGTAACCACATATTTGGAAGAATTAATGGATACTTAAAAAAAACACACACACACATTATGAGAACAAATCAAGGTCAGCAACGCTGTTCTTGTTTGATCTTTGTTCTTTTATTTTCCCCGGGGAACACTAGACACGTGTATTGCAGAGAAAGCAAATTACCATGCTGTGAGAACTGAAAGTCCTCACTCTGCCTGATGTGTAAAGAGATCCCATTTCTTCTTAGACATTTGTTACTAATGTCAGCACACAGTAGAAAAACAATGTATAAAAACTTTAGTATGGTTACAATTTTGCAACACTGACACAAAGAAACTTAATTTGTCAGAAACCAGCATGGGTGAAGCTGCTACCTCTTAATTGTCATTGGCCCTTGGGTTTGGGTTGGGAAAATTTTAATTTACTATTATTGTTATTTTTTTTAATTTTTAAAAAAATTTTTTAGTGTTCCATGATTCATTGTTTGCGTATAACACCCAGTGCTCCACACAGAACGTGCCCTTTTTAATACCCATCACCAGGCTACCCCATCCTTCCACCTCCCTCCCCTCTAGAATCCTCATGCATTTATCAATTATTTTCCTCTGTAAAAAGAAAATTAAATTACCCAGACTGGCTTAGCTTGGCTAAAACCTGACAGATGATAGAGTTCTTTCCATCCCATACTCCTAGGCCTTGATGGCCCATCAGAGGTAAAGGGGAAAGACTGACACTAGGGATATAAAGTTGTATTCAAGCCGGCCTAGAAACACAGATTTGAAACAAGTGACTACAGTTTGTTACAATTCAGCATGTCTCAGCTATTTAAGTCCTCACTTCCTTTGTTCTCCTAGCCATAGTACAAGGAGAGCATTGCATTTCCAATAAATAATGTATAATTAATTAGCATTTCCAAAAGCATAGTACCCTTCACATATAATTGTCTTTCCTCTACCAAAACAGCAGGTACTAATGAGATCAGGTTTTTGTCTTGGAGCAATCAGTTCCTGTTATTTGGCAATTATGGAGTGCTTAGGGAATGGAACTAATTTCTCTGGGTTCATCCACTTAAAATCAACCTTGTTACAATGGAAAGGATGGAATTCTTCTAGATGAGAAATCTTATTTAACAAAGTTAGATAAAAAAGGATACTTGCTCTAAGGGAATTTTAATATATACCATCTTAGAGAACTTAATAATTCTGAATTAAAGAGGCTGTTCAAGATGATGGTATAGGAAGATCCTGAACTCACTTCCTCCCATAACACAAAAATCCACAGCTACAAATGAAATAGTTCCCTCTGAAAAGGACCTGAAAAATAGCTGAACAGCTCCTCACAATAAAGGAGAAAAGAGCTACACCAAGGGTAGAAGAGGCAGAGACATGGTCTTACCAAACCCCCCACTCCCAGCACAGTGACCTACAATTGGGCAGAATCTCACAAATCCAGAGTTTCTCCCTGAGAAGTGAGGGGTTTGTGCCCCACAATCAACCCTTGGGAACTGAACCATAGTGATGAGCCCCCAAAATGTCTGGCTTTGAAAACCAGTGGGACTTAGGCCTAGGAGAACCATAGGGCTAGGGAATGGAAATGCTACTCTTAAAAGTGCTCCCACACAGACTCACTTGCCTGGGACCCAGCACAAAAGCAACAATATGAAAAGCGCCTAGACCATATGTGAAGACTCATTTGCTAATCTTAAAGCATCTACAAGAGGGCAGGAGCCTATTAGGACTCTCTTCATGGACAGGGGTCAAGAGAATTCAGAATTATTAAGTTCTCTAAGGTGGGCCCTATGAAAATTCCCTTAGGGCAAGTGTCCTTTTTCTCTAACTTTGTTAAATAAGATTTCCCATCTAGAAGAATTCTATCCTTCCCATTGTAACAAAGTTGATTTTAAATGGATGGACCCAGAAAAATTGAGTCCAGAAGCGACATATGAAGAGCTCCCCAGGTAATCCTACAGGTAGCCAGGGAAAATCATATTGCTGTAAAGGGTGAGGTGACAGAGTGTGGTCACTTCTTGGGTGAATGGATATAGAAGTTTTGGTATATATACCATGGAATAGTACTCGGCCCAAAAAAAGAACAAAATCTTGCCATTTGTGACAACGTGGATGGACCTTGAGGGTAAGTAAAGTAAGTCAGACAGAGAAAGACAAACACTGTATGATTTCACTTATATGTGAAATCCAAAGACAAAACAAACAAAGCAAAGTGCAACTCATAAAGACAGGGAACAGATTCGTGGTTGCTAGAAAGGAGGGGGGTTGGGAGGTAGGAAAATGGGCAAAGGGGAGGTCGAGAGGTACAATCTTCGAGTTATAAAATAATTTATGAGGGTGTAATGTACAGCATGGTGACTATTGTCAATGATATTCTATTACAAATTTGAAAGATGCTAAGAAAGCGTATCTTAAAAGTTCCCATCACAAGAGAGTTTTTTTTGTAACTCTGCATGGTAACGGATGGTATCTAGACTTGTAAGTGGTGATCATTTTGCAGCGTATACAAATGTTGAATCATATTATACTCCTGAGACTATTATAATGTATATCAGTCATACTTTAACAACAAAAAAAATTTTTTTTAAGAGTTCAGTCAAATGAGTGGACTAATGGCTTATAGAACTTAAAAATAATGCTTCTGAATTAAAGAGAACAGAGAAGACAGTAAAGCCTTCTGATCATATTTTTGAGTATGGTTCTCTCTGCTCTTGTAATAAATACCTAGTGTTATTAAGCAAATTTAAATGAATCTAAGTTTCTTCACTTTATTTTTTAGACTACATTTTTAAGTTCACACACCCACATGCACCCACTTGTTAGAGATAAATAAACTCTTATTGCAAATATCTATTTTATGTATGCCCTTAAGGCTGCAAATAGCTCTCAAGTTCTTTTCAATGACCTATTGTTCTCTCAAGTTAGGAAATGAGACTCAAGTACCACAGACCCTTGAAGAGCAGTATCTATTTAGGCAATTCCAGCATGACCATGAACACAGAGGGTGTTAGAATTGGTGGCACAGTGAGGACCGGTGAGGGAGAGGCCTGAACCAGGAGCATGCATTTTGATACTGAGTGAAGCATTTGTTACAAATCTCCCTCAAGGATGTTCTGGATATGGCATGTAAGGTATACAGTTCTCATTGTTTTTCGAGGCATGGCTGCAGCTATGTCCTTCATCTCTCACTCCACACCTCTCTGTGACTGATGGCTCTATGACCACTTCACCCTCTGGGATAGTACCAAGAAGCGACCACGCTCTGCCACCTCACCCTTTACAGCACTATGACTTCCCAACCTGGCTACATGTGAGCTTTACCTGGGGAGCTCATCATATGTAGGTTTCTGGACCTTGTTTCATACTCAGTCAATGAAGATCTCCAGGGAGTGGGACTCAGGCATCTTTCATAACATCCCCGGGTAAATCTGATTGTCAGCCTGTGGAGGGACCATTGTTTCACTCAGTTAGTTCAACTGGTTCAAATAGAGGTGTGTATCAAGGGCACACATGTGTGTGCGTGCGCACAGACACACATCCGTTGTCATGACTAATTAAATCACTGGTTCATTTAATCTCGTGGGTTTTATCTCATGATAGTACCTGGGCACTTTTGGAGGCAGACTGTAGAGATTACAGAGATAACAAAAATATTCCCAGTTTCTCATAATAGCTCAATTGGATATACGCATTGTATTATGGACTTCCTGCAGCCCCTGTTGAATCTGTAATAAGAGACACTTATGATCTTTACCTAAACATATATCTAAACCTAAACATATAGCTAAACATATATCTAGTAACACTGAACAATGTATGGCAGTTATAAGTAAAGTTACTTGATGGGTTGATAAAGTTTATCTATTATTTTTTGGGAAAAATCTAATTCCTAATGTGTTCTTTGATGTTTCCTTAAATTTGCTAACACTGAGACTCATGAATTGTTTCATTCATTGGAGGATAGAGTGTAAAGCAGGGGATGGGTATCTATGAATTTGGTTCTAAGCTTAAATCTTTGTTTTGCCAGCTGGGAGACCTTAGAAAGTCATGATCTCCTTTCTTGATTCCGCCCACATTTGGGATCATCTCTAAAGTCTCTTTGGGCTCTATGATCTGTGATGATAACCATTTATTAAGCAATTGCTGGTGTGGTTTTAGCCACTACCTTCCTGGTGTTTACCATTTAGGCAGGGTGACATGACACCTCTATGAAATGATAAGTGACACGTAGCATAAGAAGTAACTGGGATTGTGTAGAGCAGCATTCTTCAAGGGCATAGTGTGGGTTGATGAGGGAAGGCTTCCGGTAGGTAGCTAGAACTGGGTCAGGGCCAGAAAGAAGAGGATTTAAGTAGGCAAAAAAGAGTGGAGAGGGCATTCCAGGTCAAATGGGAAGCATGGAAGCTGGAATATACATGCACTGAGCTCAAGCTTTCCATCCCCCATGAAAGACAGACTGAATCTCCCCATGAAGTAAAACTCCTTCTGCTTTCCCAAAGCTCATTGCAATGACCATTATTACAGTCTACTTATAGACTATTTATAGCTTTTAGAACTATTTTTTTTCCTGTGTTTTGCCCCTTAGACTACAGGATCATTTTCCATTCACCTTTATATTGCCAAGACTCAGCAGACATCTTGTAGCCAATTGATTGAGTACCTGGTATAGATCTGTTACATTAATGGATAGGGGAAACAATAAGAATACTGGGAGGTAAGGCTGGGGTGGTGAATGTCCTGGCACATCACTCAGGTTCCCCATGAGGGTCCACATACTCATCCCCCAACTGTTGGGAGTGTTGATGCTTGTCCACTTAATCACTTTCTGGAAGTTTCTCTCAGCTGAAGGTCAGGTCCGAGGTCCGTCTCACCCTAGGTCAGGTTCCCTCCCCACAAAGGGTCCATATCCAATGGCTGGTCAACCCAGGACCATAAAACCCAAGTCTCTTTCCCTCAAAGTGAACAATTTTGAAGGGCTGTCACAGCGCAGGAGCTCCCTGTGCATTTGCTTGATGTCTTTGTTGAGTCTGCACTGCAGTTCAATTCTCCCAACTGTTCAGCCCTGCTTCCTTCACCTCCTCCTGGTGTTCCTCCTAAGGGCACACTCCATTAAATTTCTGGTATGCAAATTTCCACCTCGGAGTCTGTTTCTCACAGAATTCAATCTAAGACAGCTGGTGTGGGAGTTTAATTTTGGATACTATAGAAGATAAGGTTGGAACAACCCTGCTTTGAGCCCAAACGACACCTTTATGAGAATGAGGAGTTGCCCTTACTCATCTGTCAGAAAATTGTTGTCCTAAATATACAAAACTACAGTGATTGTAAAGGTAGAAGGCACTCCCATAGTTAATCAGTGCTTTACAATTGAGTGACACAATGGAAATTGGCAGCCTTGAAATGGAAAGATAGGTTTGCACCAGATTATGAAGGACTTTCCTAATCAATCTGTGGATTTTATCTTCTCAATACTACCCTCTCATTTTGCTGACATTCCAGGGCCTTACTAGCTTTTAAACCAAATTTAAGGAATGATTCTTTTCATAGATGCTAGGTGTGAATTTGCTATCAGCCTCCAACTCCATAACATCCTTGAAATAGATCTCGGGGGGTTTCTCTGTTCAGTATAATATGCAATTTACCTGTAGTTAGCGTTACAGTGTCAAGGGGCAAATGATCTATGATTTTTCATGTATTCATGTATTTGTTCACTGGGAAACATCTTCAACAGAAGGGAAAGTCTCCTAAATATGGTCCCTGAGGCTTCTCAGGCTAAACATGACATGGTAAGTTGAATACTTGGCCTAAGGATGGCAAGTATAATATAAGACCAGCACCACACCCACCCTCCCCACCATGTCCATGCAGAAAACGAGAGCTGAGAACAATTTCCTAAATTTGGTTCCAATGTAAGTCTTCCTTAAATTCACCTACATCCATTAATTTAGGCATTCAGGTATTCTACAATACTTTCCTTATAGTGTTAAGCCGCACAGAGCTAGAACGTATGTTATGGACAAATCAAATTGTTAAAGTCAGATGCTTTAAAGATTCATTAGCATAGAATTTACCTCATATTAAGGCTTTCATTGAAAGCATTTCATTGAAATGCTCTTGTCATACTAAAAAATCTTCCAACTGCTTTCTATTTTTGTATTTTTATCAATAGAATTTTCCTTTTAATGCCTTTTACTCAGAATCCTTCAAATATTCCATCCCATTCCAGTGAAAGGAAATAAATTATGCCCTACCATCAAGAAGATACAATCAGTAATAGAACAACCACTATAGATCAGCTGGTACCTTTTTCTTTTGACAATATGCTTCATTTTGATAACAGAAGGATTTGGCCACCTTGCTCAACCCAATTTAAACTTCACACAGGGTCGTATACTAGTAATGAGAAACTGGATTTTCACAGTTGCATCCTGGAGGGAATTTTTTTCCAGCCCTAATCTGAAGCTTTGGTCATCAGCCTCTGTATACTGGTTTTTCGAAAGCCAGGCTATATATAGATGCACTGCATCAAAAGGTAGAGCCTTGGTGGGGTTCCTTTTCTAATGCGCGGTAAATAAGAAATTTATTATTATCCTAACTTTCCCTTTTGAATGACACGAATGCAAAGACCTGGCATAGTGGATTACTCAGGATTCCACCCACTGTGTCCTCCAAATGAGATGAATGTGCAGCCTCAAGAAGGATATTTTTAGTAAACGTATACATTACTTATAATCTCAACTAATATTTAAATTTATGTGCTGATGATGTGGATTAGAACATATAGGTATGTGTCCTTCACTTTAATATATGATTTAGAAATTCATGACCACTTCAAAAATAATGACATGTTTCAAAATGTGATAGGAAGCAGTCTTATCTCCTCAAATTCTGTTTCTTTTTTTCATGTTAAAAATGTTTTTTATTTTTTATTTTATTTTTTTTTAAAGATTTTATTTATTTGACAGAGACACAGCGAGAGAGGGAACACAAGCAGGGGGAGTGGGAGAGAGAGAGAGAAGCAGGCTTCCCGCGGAGCAGGGAGCCCGATGCGGGGCTCGATCCCAGGACCCTGGGATCATGACCTGAGCCGAAGGCAGACGCTTAACGACTGAGCCACCCAGGCGCCCCTGTTTTTTATTTTTTTATTTTTATTATGTTCCATTAGCCAGCGTATAGTACATCATTAGTTTTTGATGTAGCGTTCAACGATTCATTAGTTGTGTATAACACCCAGTGCTTATCATCACACGTGCCCTCCTTAATACCCATCACCCTGTTACCCCACCCCTCCACCCCCCTCCCTTCTGTAACCCTCAGTTTGGTTCCTGGAGTCCAGAGGGCAAGGGAAGGAAAACTGAATGGGAAGAAATCAGAGAGGAAGACAAACCATGAGAGAGACTCTGGACTCTAATTCTGTTTCTTGCTCAAAAAGTCCTCTTTATTCTTACAATGATGGAAAACACCAGCCAGTCATCAACTGCTCTTTCTCCTTCTAAGATTGCAATCTTTTTGGACAGAAATTTTTTCTAGTGACGAGAAAGACGTAAAGTGAGTAGTAAAGCTGAACTTGGGTAGGGGGACAAGACTTCAATCTAGTGAAAGAGGAAATAAAAAAAATAAAAGAGAAAATGAAATCCACTAATGCCCTGTCTCTCTGGTGTGAAGTGTAAAAATTTGCCACAGATTATCACCTGTTTGGCAGTTAGATATTTGAGGGTTGTCTCTGGAGGTAAAAAATAAAAGGAAACATTTACTATCAATAAAGAGAGGAAAGACATTCTACTGGGCAATAATTGGTAAAATTCTTAGCTCAACTGTCATTTTATAGAAGCCAAAAGCTCAAACTCTGTAGCTCATTATTACAAAAGGTAATTCAGGCACTGAATTTTGCAGGTGTCTCAGGATAAAATGCAATCAGCATTAATTAAAACACTCCTGCTTATAATTATGCCTCTGCTAGGTTCAGGAGAACAAAAACTACCATAGAACAAATACTACAAAAATAACTAAAAATAAAGGCTCTGTAGACTCAGATTGCTTCAAATCATTTAGCTAAATATGCACGTTCATGTTTATGTTTGTTTATTCAGCATTTCTTCTTCATGGATTGTTACAACTCCCTAACATGGTATTCTTCCATAATCAAGCCTTTCTTCAAATCTCACCGATCCCATGAAGCTTTTCTGAAATTGCTAACATTTTCCTACTGTTCTCCTCTTCACCTCTGCCCATGGCTTTTTAACCTGCAGCTCCCTCATTCCCACATTTTCCTTGTGGGTTCACCAGGGTTCTGCCTTTGACCTTGTCTTGTTCTACCTGTTTTCCCTGGGCATACCTTTTACCGCAACAAAGGTAAACTAACATCTAGTCCTAAGTTGTCATCTTCAGCTTTGCCTGGATGTCCTGTAGACCTTTCGAGTGAATATGTCTAACACTGTATTCATGTCTTCCCTCCCCAAACCTGCTCTAAGTTCCGTAATCCAACCTCGGCTAGTGATGTCATTACTGAGCCATTCTTCCTCCTCTCTCTTCTTCCACTGAGCTTCCAAAACTTAATTAAATCTGTCTCAGACAAAGCATTTGCTTCCATTCTTAATGCCATGATGTAGTTGTGGCTCTCATCGTTTCTTGTCTGGACCATTTCAGAAGCTTTCTCTTTTTGATGTTTCTGTTGCCAGATCATTCCCCCATTATTGCACACTCTGCATTACGATCTGAGATACTTACAAAACAAATACAACTCTGTTATTCCCCTATTTCAAACCTGCATTCGTTCTCTTTTGCTTATATGATTACATACAAATTTGTAAGTTAGCAAATGCCCAATAGCAAATGTTTTCTTGCCTGGAATGACTTTCCCTTTCTTTCTTCTTTCATTTTTTTTTTTTTTTTTTTTGAGGTGGGTGGCAAGAAGGGGGACAGGGAGAGGGAGAGAGAGAATTTAAAGCAGGCTAGACGCCCAGTGTGGAGCCCAACGTAGGGCTTGATCCCACGACCCTGAGATCATGACCTGAGCCTAAATCAAGAGTTAGACACTTAACCAACTGAACTACACAGGTGGCCCATCATCTAGCAGCTTTTAAAATTAGAATTTGTTTACTGAGACAGTTTGAAGTTAATTTTTAAAATTATTTTTCATTTTTTTTGCAAATCTTTGGGTAGAAACTTTTAAAATCCTATCAGCTTATTCTCAGAGTCAAAAGTACAGGCTTATAATTTCAGAGTTGATAAAAATAATCATTCATAAGTCCAATAGCAACAAAGACAAAGAGATCTTTCCCCTAGTATTTTTCTCTGAAAAAAAAAATGTCATCTTGATCCAATCCACAGAGGAAACACAAATAGCTCTAATAAATTCTTATTCTCCCTGATGCCATGGCTGATACCTATTTAGAATACAAAAGACCATGACCCAGAAAAAAATATTACTACTGTGACTGAAAAATTAATAAATGCTATCTATGATTCAGAATAAATTAAAATGAAGATTAGGTGTTAAATGTTCTGAAGCTGTTATAGAAAATGTTGATGATTAAGGAATATATTTTACTTTTTATTATGGAAATTCCCAAACATAAAATTAGCATAAGGAGAATAGTATAAATGAATTTCCATTCACAATCAACCAACTTCAACAGTTGGCAACTTTGTCAATTTTGTGTCATCTATCATCCACAATTACACTTTCTGGAGTATTTTAAGGTAAATTGCAGTCGTTATTACCTTTTATTTGTGAATGCTTCAGTTTGTAACTCTGAAAGAAAGGATTATTATAAACTTAATAACAAATCATTATATTACCTAACAAAATGAGTAATAATTCCTTAACTACCCTTATTATTAACATGATACTTTTATCCATGTCAATTTATTATTAAACATTATTAACAATTACTATCCCATCTAATTTCCTTTCATATTTCTCTGTTTTCATATTTCATATTATATTTGGTTGGTATGTTTCTTCTTTTTTTTTTTTTTAAGTAGGCTCCAGGCCCAGTGTGGCATCCAGCGTGAAGCTTGAACTCACAACCCTGAGATTAAGACCTGAGCTGACATCAAGAGTCAGCTGCTTAACTGACTGAGTCACATGGGTGTCCCCCGTTGGTATGTTTCTTCAGCATCTTTTAATCTATAACAATTCCTTTTTTGTTTATATCTCCTATTTGTTGAAGTGTTAGGCCATTTATCCCACAAAATTTGTCATATTCTAAAAAATCTCTACTTATTCTTTAAGATTGAACTCATATGTTCACTCTGGGATGCTGTCACTGACTCCCAAAGACAGATTTCCCGACCTCTGAGCTCCTGCAGCACTAAATGCATGGAATCATCACGCTGTTGTACAGGTGTTTGCACGTCTTTCCTTCCCAATAGATTAGAAGGCCCTTGAAACACAGGAGCTTTATTCATCTTTGTCTTTCCAGGGCTTAAAGTCAAACATGACACACAAATGGTGCTTCATAACTTTTTGCTAAGTGAATGAGGAAATGAATAAATAAGATAGAAGACAGGTCGTACTTGGAGAAAGAAGCTGGCATAGGAATATGATCATTAGAAAAGGAGATGAAGGTAAAATTTAGTTAATTCTGTCCATTTATTGTAGGGCGTATCATTTGTTTCTACGCCAGAGTGCCTAATTCTTGCATGAAAATGATAAAAAAAAAAAAATCTACCATTTATAAGACTTTATAATCCTGGGAGGCTTTCTTCTTATTTTGAAATAATTATATTCATAAAGGAAATGTGAAAATAGTACATTGAGTCTGAGGAACTCTACATCTAGTTCCCCCACTGTGACATCATATGTAGCTGCTGTAAATATCAAAACAAGAAACACTGTTGGGGCGCCTGGGTGGCTCAGTCATTAAGCGTCTGCCCTCGGCTCAGGTCATGATCCCAGGGTCCTGGGATCGAGCCCCGCATCGGGCTTCCTGCTCTGCGGGAAGTCTGCTTCTCCCTCTCTCACTCCCCCTGCTTGTGTTCCCTCTCTCGCTGTGTCTCTGTCAAATAAATAAATAAAATCTTTAAAAAAAAAAAAAAGAAAAGAAACACTGTTATTATTATAGACCATATTCCATTTTCTCCAGTTTTTACAAGAACTTATCATGTTGGTATATGTGTGTGTGTGTAAATCTATGTAATTTGGTAGAACCCTAGTTTTGATGAAAGATTTACCTCCAAGTTTAAAATTATTTGAATCATAAAGTCACACAGAAAAAATAGTATTAGTTCTAGTTCAGATTTTGGTGCAATTGGTGCAGTTCAACTTCTGGTATACCTGCTCTGTTTCAAATATTTAACAATAAAATATAAAAAGAGAGAATTAAAAAAAGATAGTTATGGGTTCCGAAGTTGAGTTAAGTATATGTAAAATCAGCAATAGGAAAGAAACAACAATGATGAATGAAGATGAAACCTCAGGCCTGCTAGTCTCTGGTGTGGGAGCAAGCAATGGCTGTGAGGATTTTGCTCTCCAGAGATAAATGTGGATAAGGACTTTCCACAAACTACCAAGGACAGGCTCACTGAAGTTTCCCCCTTTTACATGTGAAACTGAGGTGTGGCTGAGGGCTTGCCGCCTGAAGATGCAGGTTCACGGGAAGCTCCCAGACGGTCTGGGGAGGTGAGAGAAAAAACACTCATCTTCATAATAAGAACTAACCAAGATGCTTGTTGCTTTGTGTCTTGATCTGTGATATCCTAAGCCTCAGAAAGGGAGAGTGCTAAAATTTACTCTAAGACCTGATCTTCAACTGAAAGCCTAGGGTCAGTGATGGGGATAGGGACAAAGAGTTGCTGACCAAAGGCTGGACCTGGAGAGGGTGAATCTAGGAGAAGAAAGAGAGAAAAACAAAAGCTTCCACTCAAAATGAATTCGCCAATGAAAATTCTAGAATATATGGATATCTTTAACTAAGAAAGATGGACAACAAAACAACAATAGGAACATGAATTTATTTCAGATTCTTAAAAAACTATGAGCCTAACAAAAGCTTTCAACCATGTACATTTAAGACACTCAAAAGGTAATTAAAAAAACATCCATTGAGGGGCACCTGGGTGGCTCAGTCGATTAAGCATCAGACTCTTGATTTTAGCTCAGGTCAGGATCTCAGGGTTGTGAGATTGAGCCCTGCGTCTCACTCCATACTGGGCATGGAGTCTGCTTAATATTCTTTCTCTCCCTCTCTCTCTGTCCCTCCCCTCCTGCACCAAGTGCCCATACGCAAGCGCTCGCTCACTTGGTCATTTACTATCTCTCTCTCTCAAGAAAAGAGCCAACCAAAACTTGTGTGTATAATGGAAACAGGTAAAACAAAAACTCTAGGGAATAATAAGATGGAGGATACTCATTGTGTGGTTAAGGTTGTAGCATGGTCTTATTCAAGGAGGAGAATGGACATAATGAATAGACTTAGACTGTTAAAAATACACATTCGATATATATGTTAAAAATTGAGGGTAACAAAAAGCATGTACATTGGAAAGAAAAAAATAAAACTGTTCCCTTTTGCATATTACATAATTGTATGTACTAATAATGAACATGTGGAAATCAAAATTTGAAAACATAATACATTTACTCCAAAGAATATGAAATACCTAGATATAAACTTAACAAAACATGCACAAGGATCTGTATGCTGCAAATTACAAAATGCTGAGGAAAGAAATAAAAGCAGCTCCAAATAAGTGACAAGACAAATTATGTTCATACAGACATGCCATTGGAAGACTCAACAGAGAAAGATATAATTTCTGCCCAAATTGATCTATAGATTTAATGCTATTCCTACCAAGATCCTACCAATGATTCTGCAGACATAGACAAACCTATTCTAAAAATTATACAGAAATGCACAGGCCCCAGAATATGTAAAATAATCCTGAAAAACAATAGGGAAGGAGGAATCACTCTACCTTATATTAAGTTCTTCTATGTAGCTATAATAATCAAGACAGTGTGGTATCAATGGAGAGACTGATACAGAGGTTAGTGGAACAGGGTAGAAAATCCAGAAAAAGAGCCACACTAATATATCCAAATGATTTTTCACAAAGATGTTAAAGCAATTTAATAGAAGGAGATAGCCTTTGTTCAGATGGTGCTGGAGCTACTGGACATAGGCAAAAAATCAATCTACCTTATCCAAAAATTAACTCAACATGGATTATGGACTCTAATGTAAAATACACAACTATAAGGTTTTTAGATAAAAAGTACAGGAAAAAGACTTTGAAGTCTATGGCTTGGCAAAAACTTCTTAAACTTGACACTAAATGTATGATCCGTGAAAGGAAAGATTCATAAATTGGACCTCATGAACATTAAAAGCTCTGCTCTGTGAAAGACCCTTTTAAGAGGATGAAACAATAATGTTCCAGAGTGGGAGAAAATATTTGCAAGCCACATATTCAACAAAGAAGCAGTATCTAGAATATATAAAGAACTGTCAAACTTCAACAGTAAAAAAGCAAACAATCCAATTAAAAAGGAGCAAAAGATATGAACAGACTTTTTACTCAAGAAGATATATGGATGGCAAATATGCACATGCAAAATTATTCAACATCATTAGTTATTATAAAAGAAATGCAAAATAAAATTACAATGAGATCTCATTACATATCTATAAGAATGGCTAGGTTAAAAATAGTGACAACTCGGAGGAGGAGCAAGATGGCGGAGGAGTAGGAGACCTAAATTTCGTCTAGTCCCTGGAATTCAGATAGATAGGTATCAAACCATTCTGAACACCTACGAACTCAACAGGAGATCGAAGAAAAGAATAGCAGCAACTCTCTGAACAGAAAAGCCACTGCTTCCTGGAAGTTCTCTTCTGATTTGTTTACTGTATATTTTTCTGGGGTCATTGCTACCCTGTTAGCATTTTGTTCTCTCATTCATCTATTCTCCTCTGGACAAAATGACAAGACGGAAAAAATCACCTCAAAAAAAAGAACAAGAGGCAGTACCAACTGCCAGGGACCTAATCAATACAGACATTAGTAAGATGTTGGAACTAGAGTTCAGAATGACGATTATAAAGATACTAGCTGGGCTTGAAAAAAGCATGGAAGATACTAGAGAAGCCCTTTCTGGAGAAATAAAAGAACTAAAATCTAACCAAGTCGAAATCAAAAAGGCTATTAATGAGGTGCAATAAAAAATGGGGGCTATAACTGCTAGGATAAATGAGACAGAAGAGCGAATTAGTGATATAGAGAACCAAATGATGGAGAATAAAGAAGCTGAGAAAAAGAGAGATAAACAACTACTGGATCACGAGGGCAGAATTTGAGAGATAAGCGATACCATAAGACGAAACAATATTAGAATAATTGGGATCCCAGAAGAAGAAGAAAGAGAGAGAGGGGCAGAAGATATATTGGAGCAAATTATAGCAGAGAACTTCCCTAATTTGGGGAAGGAAACAGGCATCAAAATCTAGGAAGCACAGAGAACCCCCTTAAAAATCAATAAAAATAGGTCAAACACCCTAACATCTAATAGTAAAACTTACAAGTCTCAGAGACAAAGAGAAAATCCTGAAAGCAGCTCGGGACAAGAGGTCTGTAACCTACAATGGTAGAAACATTAGATTGGCAACAGACCTATCCACAGAGACCTGGCAGGCCAGAAAGGATCGGCATGATATATTCAGAGCACTAAATGAGAAAAATATGCAGCCAAGAATACTATATCCACCTAGGCTGTCATTGAAAATCGAAGGAGAGATAAAAAGCTTCCAGGACAAACAAAACTAAAGGAATTTGCAAACACAAAACCAGCCCTACAAGAAATATTGAAAGGGGTCCTCTAAGCAAAGAGAGAGCCTAAAAGTAACATAGACCAGAAAGGAACACAGACAATATACAGTAACAGTCACCTTACAGGCAATACAATGGCCCTAATTTCATATCTTTCAATAGTTACCCTGAATGTAAATGGACTAAATGCCCCAATCAAAAGACACAGGCTATCAGATTGGATAAAAAAACAAGACCCATCGATATGCTGTCTGCAAGAGACTCATTTTAGACCCAAAGACACCTCCAGATTGAAAGTGAGGGGGTGGAAAACCATTTACCATGCTAATGGACACCAAAAGAAAGCTGGGGTGGCAATCCTTATATCAGACAAATTAGATTTTAAACCAAAGACTATAGTAAGAGATGAGGAAGGACACTATATCCTACTTAAAGGGTCTATCCAACAAGAAGATCTAACAATTGTAAATATCTATGCCCCTAACATGGGAGCAGCCAATTATATAAACCAATTAATAAAAAAAGCAAAAAAACACATCGACAACAATACAATAATAGTGGGGGAATTTAACACCCCCCTCACTGAAATGGACAGATCATCTAAGCAAAAGATCAACAAGGAAATAAAGATTTTAAATGACACACTGGACCAAATGGACTTCACAGATATATTCAGAACATTCCATCCCAAAGCAACAGAATACACATTCTTCTCTAGTGCCCATGGAACATTCTCCAGAATAGATCACATCCTAGGTCACAAATCAGGTCTCACTGGTACCAAAAGATTGGGATCCTTCCTTGCATATTTTCGGACCACAATGCTTTGAAACTAGAACTCAATCACAAGAGGAAAGTCAGAAAGAACTCAAATACATGGAGGCTACAGAGCATCCTACTAAAGACTGAATGGGTCAACCAGGAAATTAAAGAAGAATTAAAAAAATTCATGGAAACAAATGAAAATGAAAACACAACTGTTCAAAATCCTTGGGATGCAGCAAAGGCAGTCCTAAGAGGAAAGTATATAGCAATACAAGCCTTTCTCAAGAAACAAGAAAGGTCTCAAATACACAACCTAACCTTACACCTAAAGGAGCTGGAGAAAGAACAGCAAATAAAGCCTAAACCCAGCAGAAGAAGAGAAATAATAAAGGTCAGAGCAGAAATCAATGAAATAGAAACCAAAAGAACAGTAGAACAGATCAACGAAACTAGGAGCTGGTTTTTTGAAAGAATTAACAACATTGATAAACCCCTGGCCAGACTTATCAAAAAGAAAAGAGAAATGACCCAAATAAATAAAATCATGAATGAAAGAGGAGAGATCACAAGCAACACAAAGAAATACAAACAATTATAAGAACATATTATGAGCAACTACATGCCAACAAATCAGATAATCTGGAAGAAATGGATGCATTCCTAGGGATGTATAAACTACCAAAACTGAACCAGGAAGAAATAGAAAACCTGAACAGACCTATAACCACTAAGGAAATTGAAGCAGTAATCAAAAATCTTCCAACAAACAAGAGCCCAGGGCCAGATGGCTTCGCAGGGGAATTCTACCAAACATTTAAAGAAGAATTAATACCCATTCTTCTGAAACTGTTCCAAAAAATAGAAATGGAAGGAAAACTTCCAAACTCATTTTATGAGGCCAGCATTACCTTGATCCCAAAATCAGACAAAGTCTCCATCAAAAAGGAGAATTACAGACCAATATCCCTGATGAACATGGATGCAAAATTCTCACAAAATACTAGCCAGTAGGATCCAACAGTACATTAAAAGGATTATTCACCACAACCAAGTGGGATTTATTCCTGGGCTGCAAGGTTGTTTCAACATCCACAAATCAATCAATGTGATACAATACATTAATAAAAGAAAGAACAAGAACCATATGATCCTCTCAATAGATGCAGAAAAAGCATTTGACAAAGTACAGCATTCTTTCTTGATCAAAACGCTTCAGAGTATAGGGATAGAGGGTACATACCTCAATATCATAAAAGCCATCTATGAAAAACCCACAGCGAATATCATTCTCAATGGGGAAAAACTGAGAGCTTTCCCTCTAAGGTCAGGAACACGGCAGGGATGTCCACTATCACCACTGCTATTCAACATAGTACTAGAAGTCCTAGCCACAGCAATCAGACAACAAAAAGAAATAAAAGGCATCCGAATTGGCAAAGAAGAAGTCAAACTCTCACTCTTTGCAGATGATATGACACTTTATGTAGAAAACCCAAAAGACTCCACCCCAAAATAGCTAGAACTCATATAGGAATTCAGTAAAGTGGCAGGTTATAAAATCAATGCATAGAAATCAGTGGCATTCCTACACACCAACAACAAGACAGAAGAAAGAGAAATGAAGGAGTCGATCCCATTTACAATTGCACCCAAAACCATAAGATACCTAGGAATAAATCTAACCAAAGAGGCAAAGAATCTGTACTCAGAAAACTTTAAAATACTCATGAAAGAAATTGAGGAAGACACAAAGAAATGGAAAAACGTTCCATGCTCATGGATTGGAAGAACAAATATTGTGAAGATGTCAATGCTACCTAGAGCAATCTACACATTTAATGCAATCCCTATCAAAATACTTTTTTCAAAGAAATGGTACAAATAATCCTAAAATTTGTGTGGAACCAGAAAAGACCCCGAATAGCCAGAGGAATGTTGAAAAAGCAAAGCAAAGCTGGTGGCATCACAATTCCAGACTTTAAGCTCTATTACAAAGCTGTCATCATCAAGACAGTATGGTACTGGCACAAAAACAGACACATAGATCAATGGAACAGAATAGAGAGCCCAGAAATGGAGCCTCAACTCTATGGTCAACTAATCTTCGACAAAGCAGGAAAGAATGTCCAATGGAGAAAAGACAGTCTCTTCAACAAATGGTGTTGGGAAAATTGGACAGCCATATGCAAAAGAATGAAACTGGACCATTTCCTTACACCCCATACCAAAATAGACTCAAAATGGTTGAAAGACCTAAATGTGAGACAGGAGTCCATCAAAATCCTAGAGGAGAACACAGGTAGCAACCTCTTTGACCTCAGCTGCAGCAACTTCTTCCTAGAAACATTGCCAAAGGCAAGGGAAGCAAGGGCAAAAATGAACTATTGGGACCTCATCAAGATAAAAAGCTTTTGCCCAGCAAAAGAAACAGTCCACAAAACGAAAAGACAACCGACAGAATGGGAGAAGATATTTGCAAATGACATATCAGATAAAGGGCTAGTACAAAATCTATAAAGAACTTCTTAAACTCAACACCCAAAGAACAAATAATCCAATCAAGAAATGGGCAGAAGACATGAACAGACATTTTTCCAAAGAAGACATCCAAATGGCCAACAGGCACAGGAAAAAGTGCTCAACCTTGCTCAGCATCAGGGAAATCCAAATCAAATCCTCAATGAGATACCACCTCACACCAGTCAGAATGGCTAAAATTAACAAGTCGGGAAATGACAAATGTTGGCGGGGTTGCAGGGAAAGGGGAACCCTGCTACACTGTTGGTGGGAATGCAAGCTGGTGCAGCCACTCTGTAAAACAGTATGGAGGTTCCTCAAAAAGTTGAAAATAGAGCTACCCTATGACCCAGCAATTGCGCTACTGGGTATTTACCCCAAAGATACAAATGTAGGGATCTGAAGGGGTATGTGAACCCCGATGTTTATAGCAGCAATGTCCACAATAGCCAAACTATGGAAAGAGCCAAGATGTCTATCAACAGATGAATGGATAAAGAAGATGTGGTATATATATACAATGGAATGTTATGCAGCCATCAAAAAAATGAAATCTTGCCATTTGCAATGACGTGGATGGAACTAGAGGGTATTACACTAAGCGAAATAAGTCAATCAGAGAAAGACATGTATCATATGATCTCACTGATGTGAGGAATTCTTAATCTCAGGAAACAAACTGAGGGTTGCTGGAGTGGTGGGGGGTGGGAGGGATGGGGTGGCTGGGTGATAGACATTGGGGAGGGTATGTGCTATGGTGAGTGCTGTGAATTGTGTAAGACTGTTGAATCACAGACCTGTACCTCTGAAACAAATAATACATTATATGTTAAAAAAAAAAAAAAGAAGAAGATAGCAAGAAGGGAAAAATGAAGAGGGGGAATCAGAGGAGGAGACGAACCATGAGAGACTATGGACTCTGAGAAACAAACTGAGGGTTCTAGAGGGGAGGGGGGTGGGGGGATGGGTTAGCCTGGTGATGGGTATTAAAGAGGGCACGTACTGCATGGAGCACTGGGTGTTATATGCAAACAATGAATCATGGAACACTACATCAAAAACTAATGATGTAATGTATGGTGATTAACATAACATAATTTAAAAAAAAACAAAAAAACATGTATGGAACTACCATACAACCTAGCAATTATACTCTTGAGCATTTATCCCAGAGAGATGAAAACTTATGTTTATACAAAAACCTGTATACAAATGTTCATAACTGCTTTATTTGTAATAGCCCAAAACTGCAAACAATTCAGATGTCTTTCCACAGGCAAGTGGTTAAACAAACTGTGGTATACCCTTATCAAAGAATACTATCCGTATTTTTACAGCAGTAAAAAAGAATAATTGTTATATGCGACCACTTGGATGAACCTAGAGGGAATTATGCAGTGTGAAAAAGAGCCAATCCCAAACCTTTACATACTGGATGAGTCCGTTTACGTAACATTTTTGGAATAGCAATGGAGAATAGATTAGTGATTGCCAGAGATCAGGGATGAGGTGGAGAAGATAGGTGGGAGAAGAGGAAAGGGGTGTGGATTGTAATAGAAAGAATCCCTGTGCTGGAATTGTTCTATATCTTGACTTTAACAATGTCAATACCCTGGTTGTGATATATTGTATTACAGTTTTGCAAGACACAGCTACCGTTGGGGGAAACTAGGTAAAGGTATACAGGCTCTCTCTTTATAGTTTCTTTTTTTTTTTTAATAGAAGAATCTTTTTTTTTAAGATTTTATTTATTTATTTGACAGAGAGAGAGAGCACAAGCAGGGGGAGCAGCGAGGGAGAGGGAGCAGTCTCCCCGAGGAGCAAGGAGCCTGATGCAGGACTCCATCCCAGGACCCTGGGATCATAACCTGAGCCGAAGGCAGTAGCTTAACCAACTGAGCCACCCAGGGGCCACTCTCTTTATAATTTCTTACAACTGTGCATAAATCTATACTTGAAGTAAAAAGTCTTATTTAAAAAAGGTAAAAAAAAAAACCCCTAAGAGTAATCTTTAATGGAAGAAAATATTTGTGCAGTTTCCAAGAGAGCAGCAAATACATACCTGCATACATACATACATATGTGCACACATACATAAGACCAAGAATATTTGAAAATATCAATTGTACAGAAGTCAAGAAAGGAGAAAAAAGAAAGCAAAAATAAGTATCAACCTACCTACTTACATACATATATACCTCTATGCATATACACATACTATGGTGAATAAAAACATAAAATAAAAAGATCAAAGTTTGTCCAATAAATAAGAAATGTATTGAGCTCACATATTAAAAGACAGACATAGCCTTCAGGTTTTACATTTTATAAATGAGAAAACTGAAGCCCATGGAGCCTAAATGACTTGTGGGTGTTCTCAGAGCAAATTGGATACAAGGGCCAGAGTGAAACCCAGTCCCCCTAATTCCCATGCTTGCATGCTATAAATAAAAAACAAATTTTACCCCAGAAATGACCTACTCCACCAGATATATCCCGTTAGACTTGTTGGCATGCCTTGCGATATTCTCAAATCATAAAAGAAGTGGAATGTGCCTGAAAACTGAATTACATTTTTCTCCAGAGTGAAGACTCTTCTGTATTTCAAAGGTCATTTATTTTTCAATTTTGCCATTTTTCAATTTCTGAACATGTGGCTCAGGGAACCTACCCTGAATCTAAAACTCGTGAGCATGATTACTCAAGCAAGCAGCTGAGTTCCTACCTTTTAGCTCTCTTAAAACAGATTTGCTTCCCCAGCCCTTAGGGCCAGGTTGGGGGGTTTTGATCCTTGAGCTTAGGGGGCTGACTTCCACCTTGGACCCCATGAGGAAGACAAAATCATAAATTATGTGATCATTAAATGAGAGTGACCAAGGGCTCTGTATCTTAATTCATATTCTATTTCCTTTCCCCGTCATAAAAATAAGCGCAGGGATACAAAGTAATATTATTAATTCTAGAGGCAACTATACTAATTTTGAATGAGAAGATGTTTGTATTCATCAATGCCATTTCTTAGCTGTGTAAATCAAGAGTAAATTATTTGGCCACGTAGACTTTGGTTTCTTCATCTATAAAATGTATAGCTATTAAAATTTCCTGATTATGAGCCTCAGTGAGATGAGAAAGCCTCTGGCCTTCAAAGGGGATTTAAATTTGAATTTAAAAGAATTTAAATTATTTTGAGAAGACTTAAATGTTGCAGGAATGAAACTATTTAATTACTCTAAAATTGTTTTCCCATGAAAATCTCAAGTCAAGTATTTTCTTCACACATCCATGTTTCTGAGAATGCTTCCCCAACTCGTGTGATTAATAACATCAGACAGTTACAGTAGAGGCTAGAAGAAAAAGTGCTGAGGGTAATAGCTGTCGACCTGGAATAAGCGTCCAGCCAAACCACTGAATAGAATGAAACTGCGAAAAGACATTCAGACCAACAAAGACAGACTTTACTGTTCACAACACTTCCGGGATAGGGTGAATGAAGCCAGCAACGGGAGTGGTATGTGAGGGGCAACAGTGACCAAAGAAATGGGTAAGCATGTGGAAACATCAAAATAAACAGTTGCTATAAAAATATAAGATACTAAGTTGTGGTCCTTATAAAGAAGGTGGACCTAAAATACGAGACCAAATGAAAGAGGGATGATGGGAATCAAAATGTACAGGACTTTATGTCCTTAGTGTGTTCAAAAGGAAGATGAAAATATAAGTTGTTTAGACTTGATATATCAAGTAGGTGTGTAATACTTAAAGGGTAACCACGGAAAGACCCGAAATCGATATACAACTGTAACTAGCAGAAGAGAAATGAAGAGAACAAAGGATATTGATGAGTATCATGGAAAACAGGAAAGAAGATAAGAAGCAAGGAAAAAGCATGGTAAACAGAAGAAACAAAATGAGAAATTAAAAACAAATCTATAATCTATATGTTAAGTAATTTCATATCCAATTGTTAGATAAGAACATGAGGGGTAGGATATTCAACAACTTTAGGGTAACGGCTACCTCTGAGGAAGGATGGAGAAAGCTGGTGCTTTAGTGATATCAGTAAAGTGTTATCTAGACTTCCTGTAGTGATGACTTTGTAATGTACACAAATACTGAATCACTGCATTGTGCACCTTAAACTAATACAACATTGTATGTCCATTATTCTCCAATAAAAAATGTGAAACAAAAATGGCAAAATGTTAATACTTGTTCAATTTAGTTACAAGAGTACCTGTTATAATATTTTCTATTAATCTGAAATATAGGGCAATAAAAAATCCATAAATTATATCTGTTCACAAGGGCATATGTGTACAGGTTAACCAAAAGAAAAATCTACCCTTTGTTATAAAAAAAAGTTTAATAAACAAAATACTAGTTTATAAAACTGTGAAAGCATAATATGTGATTTGGGGGAAGTTCTAGTGATGGTTTTGGATAGGGTAATCAGTGTACCATTTGTTTGTCAACTATCCTCCATTCTGCACCATTCCCTCCATCCTTCAGAGGCCAGGCATTAGCTCCTCAGTGCAACTTCTGCTTGGTCTGATGTAGACAACTGGAAATAAGCAAGATAGGGGGCTGGTGATTTTTGAAAGGTAGGACAGCTTTCCTGAAATTCTCCATAGAGAAATGATGGCAGAGCAAATCCCCAGAAGGCCTTGCAATACATGTCTTTTGATCTATGTCATGATTTTCAGGTCAGTATACTGGGAATCCTTTTAGGAACAGACCTGAGATTTTATAACAAAAGCCGATACTAAAATAAAATTCCATCACAGTAGGTAAGTGGTGGAGCTTGGTGTTTGCTGAGTGAAGTTTGGTCTTATTCCATAGTCCTAGAGATTTCAACCATAAACAGAGCCTAGCACAGGTCCCCACACAAACTCCATCACACATGCAGATTTTACAATTACACATTACAGATGTGTAATTGCCAAAATCAATTACTGGCATATACCAAATAATAATAATCTAGTTATGTGTACAGTGGAGCCAATTTAACTTTAAGTGGGAAGTATGCCCCAGACAGATGGACATTCTTTTGGATCCACTGGTCCCCAGTTTTTGCAGTCTTCCTTCTTGCCACATCATCTTCCCTAGATCCCCACATGTAGTTCTGTTCCACTCCTGGTCCCCACATCAATTTAAACTTGAGGAAAGGAACATTTAAGCAGACCTACTTCCAACCTTGAAGCAATTCTGCTAACCAAGCACTTGTGTGTGACTGGATCTCCAGCCTCCTCTGGCAGCTGCCTTGGTCTTCTTCCTGAGTCCCCATCTGGTCACCTGCCTCGTACCCTAGGCCAGGGGTCTTGTCACCTCTTCCAATGCATTGGAGTCCAGTTCTTGCATCCCAATTAGCAGCTGGGCTACTCTGTCTGGTAGATACATTTTCTTAATGTCTCCTTTCAACAGTTTTGGGACTCTTCCTGCTTCTAAATTCTCGATTGCTAAGTGTATTAGCTTTCTGGGGATGCTAAAACAGCGGACCACACGGAACAGCTTAAACAACAGAAATTCATTGTCTCATAGTTCTAGAGGCTATGAGTCTGAGATCAAGGCATCTGTAGGGCCGTACTCCCTTTGAAGTCACTAGGGAAGGTTCTGTTCCAGGCCTTTCTCCTACCTTCTGGTGGCTCCTTGCCTTGAGGCAACTTAACTCCATTTTTGACATGATGTTTCCCTGTGTACAGCTCTGTCTCCAAGTTTCCCCTTTTCATAATAGCACTAGTGATATGGGATTAGGAGCCCATGCCATTCTAGTTTGATCTCATCTTAACTAATTACATCTGCACGACCCTATTTCCAAACAAGGCCATATTATGAGGTACTGCTGGTTAAGACTTCAATGCATGAAGTTTTGGAGGACACAATTCAACCCACAACATTATGGTTTCTAGAACTTATTGAGACACCGTTACTCATCTTGAAATCTGTTCATTCATTTTTTCATTTAACTGATATTTGTTGAAAGCTCAACATATATCAGACAGACATTCTGTCAGGAATTAGAGTAAACAAGGAATGAGAGCAAAGGAACTCACTATCGGGAGACACAGGTGTACAATGGAAGAGATCCTTCATTACAAGTCTAAAAAAGATGACCCATTTTTTCCAAGACTGTTTTTTTTTTTAAACTGGTCATGATCTGCCAGATTTTGATAGAACCATTGCTCTAATTAACATGTCCCAAATTTCTTCAAAGTGCCTGTTACTAAATTTACCTATGACCAAGATGTCTATTACATTGATTTTCACTATTTGTTATTTGTAAACTGCATGTTCCTGAACTTTGGGTAGACCGGAAGATTCGTGTATTTAAGTTTCAGAGTCTGGAAAATCCTGTTACTGTGCTATTACTTAGCTATGAAGGTAGTTTCTGATAAATAAAATGTGAGAAAAAAGCATTTAGCTTCCTGAAGAGGGATCCTTCTCTGAAACAAAACGTTCTGCCTTTTCCAGAGAATCAATTAAAGAGCGAGTCCAGTGAAAATACACAAGAAACAACAGGCAGAAGATATTTTCAACCACATCCTGCTACATCACAGCAGCACTTTCAGTCTCTAAACAAATTGCCCTGGAGAGCACTCCCTGCTCTCCTTGAACAACCCCAAGTGACCTTAGAAGCTCTTCCTTTGCTGGGAGGACCAGAAAGTGCTAATGGCTTGCTTCCAGAATGACAACCTCTCCAGCGCAGTGGCTTTCAGTTCTTGTTGGGTTCAGTGCATGTATGTGCGTGTGTGTGTGTATGTGTGTGTGGACATGTGTGAAATAAAAACCAGTTTTCTCTCATCATGAAAATTATGCCTCCTTTCTACTAAATTCAATGACACAGTGCTCCGTAACTTGGTTATACTTGTTCTCTGCCCAGTACAAGATAGGCTGGGCCTAATCTCCCTTGAGATTTAAATAGTAAGAGAAAGTACTCTGTCAGTCCAGATCTCTGGACACGTTTAGACATCATTGGCCTACGTGTATGGAATTCAGGCTAGCTACCTGCACTTAGGTAAGTGCTGAGCATCATGTGTGTATTTGCACAGCATAATCATCTAGTCAAACCGAGCAGCTTTGTCCACTTTGCAGAGACGAAAGGCAGTATCTGTCATCCACCGGGACTTTGAAAATCACCAGTCATCTCTAACTTGCTGAGCCTCAAACTAAAGGTGGAGAATTAAAGACGGTCATGCTATTGCCCAAACCAATACACATTTGGAAATGATCTTTGGTCTGGGTATTTGGTGCATTTATGAGGAATCACGAGTGTCAGGGTTAGGTCATTTTTAAACATACACACGCATGCACACACACAGGCATATATTATATATGTCTACATAATTATAAATTTATACATATATAAATTAAAAAATGCAATTAATAAAATATATTTCAACCAAAAGCAGCATTTGCTGATGTAGTTAAAGTGAATTCATACAATATCAATTTTCTGGGCCTAAGGATATTTTAGGTGACTAATATTAACATGGGGTGGAGTGACAAATATACGCTGAACCTACCTTTCTGAACATTTACAATGTTCCAAGCTACTATCTACATTATCTAATTAAATTTTTGAAAATGAAGCATTAGTAAGTTTTTAGTTTCCTTTTAATTGCACTTTAGAGTTGAAAAAAACCTAAAACTTAGAGAAGTTAAGGACTTTTAGCTGAAGGTTCTATAGCTAGTAAATTCTGGCACAGAGATCCAAACTTAAGGCCACCTAATTCTAAAATAGGTAGGTGCCTTTTCACTACCTAACACTGCTTTAAAATCTCTGTTTAGGGGCGCTTGGGTGGCTCAGTCAGTTGACCATCTGCCTTCGGCTGGGGTCGTGGTCCTGGGTTCCTGGGATCGAGCCCCAAGTCAAGCTCCACGTTGGGCTCCTGCTTTTCCCTCTCCTTCTGCTTGTGCTCTCTCTCTCAAAAAATAAATAACATCTTTAAAAAAATAAAATAAAATCTCTGTTTATAAGACTTCTCAACACAAGATGTGAATACCCAAGAGGTGTGTGGATGGAGTTCAGGGGCCATGAACTGGGAGGGAAAACATTACATCTTCCTTTTCACCAAACTGGAACTGAATTTTAGCATTTATTTCAATTATTAATGTCAGCAACAAACTTTATTTTTATTTTTTTAAAAGATTATTTATTTTTTTATTTGAGAGAGAGAGAGTGAGAGAGAGAGAGAGTGTGTGTGTGTGGGGGGGGGGGGGGAGGTCAGAGGGAGAAACAGGCTCCCCACCGAGCAGGGAGCTCAATGCGGGACTCGATCCTGGGATTCCAAGATCATGACCTGAGCCGAAGGCAGTCTCCCAACCAACTGAGCCACCCAGGCACCCAGCAACAAACTTTAGAAGTCTTGTTTTTGTTTGGTTGTACTCATATGAGGTAGGGAAAGAATAGGAATAAGATTTGAATATCAGACAGGGAACAGCAAGGGGGTGACCTCCTTGGTCATAGGAATGCAGGTTATACATATATATAGCCTCTACATAAGTGGGGCTCACCCAGTTCTGAGAATCAGAATTAACTTTAGGGTCTATTAAATGTATAAATTCCTGGGGGCACCAGGGTGGCTCAGTTAGTTAAGCTTCCGACTCTTGATTTCAGCTCAGGTCAGGATCTCAGGGCTGTGGGATTGAGCCCTATGTGGGGCTCCACACTGGGCATGGAGCCTGCTTAAGATTCTCTCTCTCCCTTTCCCTCTGACTCTCCACCCCCTACTTCTGTGCATGCTCTCTCTCTTAAAAAAAAAGTTAAAAAAAAATAAATAACGTTTCTAAATATACAAATTCCTGGACCTTGTTCTCCAAGAAATTTGAGATCTTTGGTCTTGAGGTAAGTTCTGGTCATCTGCACTGTGATATACCCACAGAAAGTACACAATCGTGCCTTGGTGGATGGATGGATGGGTGCATAATTAAATAATGCACAAGAAGGAAAAACAGTGAAAGAAGCAGCAGGACCAAAAGACAGTGAGACTACTGGCCCCAGTAGTGCATGTCCTCAAGGTCACACTGGCTTTCTCCATCTCTCCCCTTGCAGTTCCTGTGTTGGGGACCTGTCCTGTGTTCCACCCGGCTGGACTCCTTTTTAATGCTGGGAGACAAGTTATATACAGTGTCTTAGAGATGTAAGCAACTATCAGGAAGTCTCCCATCACTGGTCACACTCCTCCAAAAAAAAAATGTAGGACATGAAGGGGAAAGAAACCAAGGCTAATATAAAAAGAAAAACCCCTCCAGTTCCCCTGCTCAACACCTTTCAATTTCCCTTCCCAATGCCTCACCTCAACAAACAGCTTAACAGATGTAAAAATAGTATTTTAAGTAGATTTGGTGGGGGAGGAGGGCTATGGATTTTCCCGAGAGTAGCTTCAGTGTTGAGGACTATGTTTTAAGTACCGTTCCTGAGCTCCGTTTTTGCCTGACGGCATTTTATTTATTAAGAGCATATATTAGTGACAGTTGAATGGATTTTTCTTGTACTTATATACCACATAGGAAGTGAAAAAGGAATTTTCTATGCCATTTGTCTCATGCTTTATTTGATATTTATTGGAGCCAGACTAGAATCTACACATGTTAAAAATAATCACCTCATTATGAGGCCATTTATTGCTAGTCAAGCCACTTTTCTTCCTGTGGAAAAATAACGTGCTACATGCGTGAAGGCTACTAATGGTGGCAAAAAAAGACGTAAGGGATGATGAGAAAGGAGTAAAGTGGTTGCCAGCCCTGCAGCCCACTAGTTTTCCTAGTAGCTACTGGCATTGTTGGAAAGGCTTTTTATTCTAAAAACCAGAAAGCAAATATTCAAGTATGTCTAATATGGGGAGGTAAGAAAAGGGATGGCCATCAGCGATCGCTTATACACTCAAAAAGATTTAGTTAATATGACAGGGCATCATGCCGTTGCTTCTTAGTTAGTGAATTTTTCCCCCTCCCTTGGGCCCAAGCTCCAGCAATGACAGGAATTATTTAACCCCCAAATCTCAAGAATAATGAGGATTATGGATATTCTGGGTAATTATACTGAGGATGCATTCTTAGATATTCTTGAAGCTGAAAGCAAAATGTGAGAGAGTAGGTGCTCTTGGACCTCAGAAACTGAGTCAGGGGTTCTCACCCCGACCTCACTTGGGGACGTGATCAGTACTGCTCTGGCTCGTGAGTCCTGCCGGCCACATCCTCCTCTGGGGAAGTATCCCCACCCACATCTCCTTCCACTGAGCAGCCATGTACTTCCTATGGTCGCAGATAATTAACCTGGATTCACGAAGTGACAGCTGGCTAATAAGGCCTGTGACCCACAGCCTAGCACCAGAAGATGAGCTAGGCCAATTAGATTCATCCTCTCAGAATTTCAAAATATGCACGCATCATCAGTTGATGGGGAAAGCTGAAGCCAAAGGGTTATGATTTGAAGGAGGGCTGGGGTGCCCTGTCCATAGTAAGTTGAAGGCATGAAGGAGCAGAAACTACAAGTACACCAAGGAAATCAATCCATAGAGAAAGAAAAGGGGAATAGATCAACAGAAAGAACAGCGGTGCTATGATGAGGGCAGAGTGGAGGTTATTTCTGTTTATCTTCCATAATGCTCCGCTGAGTCTATGTCTTGTTCTTGGACTCCTGGGAGAGCTGTTCTTGCTTCCCCTCAGTAAACCATCCTTTACCTAAAAATATTAAGTGGGCCTCCTTTACTCACAAGCAAACGTGTCAGGTTAGATGAACTGACTTCAAAATGCCAAGCTCAAGTCTCCACGGTTGAACTTTTAGAAGTTTGAATCTCTGAAATTCCAATATTTGACTCTTTTGATCTATAAAATGTCAATTTCATGTGGTTCAACTTGACATGGTATCTTGAGCAGACCACCCTGGGCCTGCGTGGAGAAGGGGGCCCAGCACTTTTATTCCTTCACCTTCCACTTGTTTTCCTATTGGATCTTAGGTTTAGCTAAGACATTACACTTCTCTGAACCATGCTTTTCCTGCCTCCATAAAATTGTTTATGCTATTCCCTAGCTTTTCTTCCTGTAAATCCCTACTCATCTTTTAATCTTTTAAGTTCCAGTATAATTACCATCCAGTGTTATATTAGTTTCAAGTGTACAATATAGTGATTCACCAGTTCTAGGCATTACTCAGAGCTCATCAAGGTAAATGTACTCTTCATCCCCTTCACCTCTTCCATCCACCCCCCACCCACCTCCCTTCTGGTGGCAACCCCCAGTTTGTTCTCTTTATTTAAGAGTCTGGTTTTTTTGTTTGTCTCCTTTTTCTTTCTTTCTTTGTTTTTTCCCTTAAATTCCACATATGAATGAAATCATATGGTATTTTTCTTTCTATAACTTATTTCACTTAGCATTATACCCTCTAGCTCTACTCATGTTGTTGCAAATGGCAAGATTTCATTCTTTTTTATGGCTGAGTAATATTCCATTGTATGTGTGTATACACACCACATCTTCTTTATCTGTTCATCTTTTGATGGACAGTTTGGTTGCTTTCATATCTTGGCTATTATAAGTAATGCTGCAATTAACATAGGGGTGCGGACATCTATTCATCATTTAGACATTTTAAATGCTAGCTCATCTGTGAAAATATCCTTGATTTCACAAGATTCAATAGATCCCTTCTTCTTTCCACTCTTCCTTCATACCTGGTACTTTAACTTTACATTAGCAAGTACCACACTATACTCCTCTTACCTGCTGAAAGTCTGTCTAAAAAACTACCTCAAAGGCCATGAGGTCCTTTAGAGCAAGGACCAACTTTTTTTCTTTCCATCTCTGACACAATCCAATACTTGGTAAATGTGTGATTTTAATTTTTTAATCTAAGATAACTGGAATTTCGGAAGATGATTCCAAACAACTCAAAAATCCAAAACCAAAAGGCACTCATCATGTCTAACTTCACATGTATCATACTCTACCACTTACATGTAGAATGAAATAAGCTTGGAAAAAAGAACTAAATGCCAATATTTTAGGCACTAGATACACTTACATCCAATATTCCCACTCAAATAAACATGCTACTTCAATTATAAGCAAGAAAATCAATAGTCTGGCTTTTGGAATAACAACTCACTTTGCTTGTAAGTGTATCCTTCTTCCATCGGGAGTTTGAAAATAATTTAAATTAACCTGTTAATTTATTCTGAAATCCACTGAAAATATTGGTTTGGAATGAACTCTGTGGGTAAAGTAGAGACATGAACTTTTTTTTAATTAAGTAGAGAAGTTAATAATCATAATTGCATTTAGAAACATATGGAGAATAGCCCAAAAAGGGAGAAATTATATGCAGGAAGACCAGTTAAGGAAGCATTCAGAGTCAAAGTTAAGGCAGTGGCTGTGGAGACGGAGAAAGAAAAGGAGGGAGAGATATTTACGAGTATTCATAGTAAAGCCACCAAATTTTCATATACATAGATCAATATACTCAATGATATTTACTTTCAAAGCCTTTTGGCGAGATAATGCTGTTAATTTTTCTGGAGTCTGCATTCTGAATATGGACAACGTTTTTTTCATGACTATCATTGTATGAGTGAAAGGCAAAACACTTACCTAGAATGAGCTAATTCTCACACATGCGGAATGGCCATTTACACTGTTGGGAGTACTCCATTAAGGGAAGGTGTCATAATTTTCACTGCAATTGCTAGGGAACTGGAGATATATGGAGAATATGAAGAATTATTCCTTTGGATAAAGCTTTCTCTATATCCTAGAAAGTTAGACATTCATGTTTTGCTCACAAACAACATAACTGGAATAAATCAGGGTATATGTAGAGTTCATTCTAAGGGACCCAGTACACGTAGTATGTCAGTCCACACACTGAAGAATTTTTTTCCTAGCCCTTGAGGTATAGAGTCAAAGCAAATTCAACAATATTTAAGTAACATGGAGGATTACGATTCTCAAAACAACCTAAGTTGTTGGTTAGTGTGTTTGAAAAACCCTCGTAATGACACAATTCTAAATTTTAGTTTAAATTGTGGACTGATTTTCAATTCAGTACCAGGTGATTTGCAAAATTACCTACCTACTTGCTCAGGACAGAAAATTTGCTATCACGATTCCTTCCTTTCTTTTTTCTTCCCTACATCCAAACAAACATTAAGATCTATTCATCCTAGACGCTATGTGGTCTTTCCATCCCCACTGCCATGTGGAAGAATGTAAAAATAGCTACCATACCTTGCAGCTCCTCTCATTAAGAGGTGGAGTCTATTTCCCCATCCCTTGAATCTAAATGGGTTTTGTGACTCACTTTGACCAATAGAATGCTACAGAAGTGAGGTTTGAGGAACTCCAAGGCTGGGGCTCAAGAGACCTTTCAGCTTTTGCTAGCACGGTCTTGGAACCATGTGATTCCAAGAAAAGAAGTCCCATTTAATCCTCACAATAACATAATTATATGACTATAATTACATAGTAGATACTACTATTATCCCCACTGTAAAGATGAGGAACCAGGAGCATACAGAGGCTAAGTAATTTGGCAGAGATTGTAGAGTTAATTATTGCATAAGATTCAAACCCAGGCCCTCTGACTCCAGAACCTGCACTTAGCCACCACACACTTAGGCAGAGATAATTGCTTTAGTTAACCAGGGGCAGGTAGAATTTCCTTGGTATTGATGACAAGAGGAGTATGCACCTATCATTTTGGGTAACATTATCAGACTTGCAATTACTTGCTCAAAAGTATTTTTTTCTTAATAGCTTGTAAGCATAATGAGAGCAGGACCATGTCTGTCTTGTTCTCTGTGTATCTCCAGAAAGGTATCAGACACATAGCAGATGTTTAAGAGGGAAAAATATTATTTCCCTTCTAGTATTCCTGCATTAAAAATCTGAATCTTCAAATTCATAAGTAGCCCTTGAGTTTCCCCTTCGACTGTCAATAGAAATGTGCATGTACCACCCCCCCCCCCCACACACACACGGGAGACAATGAACCCTTTACTCACTGCCTACTGGTAGTCATTTTTTTTTTTAAGATTTTATTTATTTATTTATTTGAGAGAGAGAGCATGAGCAGGGGGAGGACCAGAGGGAGAAGCAGACTCCCTGCTGAGCGTGGAGCCCAGTGCAGGGCTTGAGGTGGGGTTTGAGGTGGGGCTCAATCCCAGGACCCTGAGATCATGATCTGAACCAAAGTCAGACGCTTAAGTTTAACCAACTGAGCCACCCAGGCACCCCTTCTGGTGCTCGTTATTACACCAACACAAGCAAGAGAAACAAGTGGTGTACTGATGTGCAGTTTTGAGGAGGTATAGTAACTTTTTCAAAAAAGAAGATGGTAATATTTATTCATTGCTTTCCTCTTTATTCTGGCTGCAAAGTTCACAATTAAGTATCATGCGTAGTTATTATAGATTTATAGCTTTTTTTTAAAATAAGAGGATGGTAGTATTTATTCATTGAGGTTTCCTTTTTGTTCTAGTTACAAAGAAAGTTCACAATTAAGCATCCCACTTAACTTATTGTAGATTTTCTCAGCCAGCAGATTTTTGATCTCTTTCTCTACTTTCTTCTCTTATTTTTGATTATTTTCTTTGTTATATCAATAGCTGTTTTGGTCTTTTTATTTGGGGGCTTTTATTATGTGCTGCCTAAATCAGGGAGTAGACAGGATATGAAAAGATCTGCAAAACAATAAGTGATATATTTTTATTTTTGGTTATTTCACACATACAGCATACAGAACTGGAAATGGAATAGATTTATTACTTAAGTGATGCCATACCTTCTGAAGAAAGATTCAGTTTATTTCTTCCAAGCTACAGTGGAAGAAGAACATGACGTAACACACACAGATACAGAATCATCTCAAGGAAAGCGTGTTTTCTCCCACCCTGTTCTTTCTTCTTTTGTTCTTTGGTTTAGTCTATTCAGAAAGAATTGATCCTTATTCCCAACCATTCAAGGTTAAATCTGTTAATCCATGAGTTCCATATTGTCCCGCTTCAGGTCAGAGCAGAGAGCAGCTGTGGGTTTGATCACTCCCCCACTGAAGCATATGCTCACAATTGCCCCCCAGAAGCATGCCTCCAACAACCGCATCCACAGTGTTCCCATGTGCCAAGCTCAGTCTAGCCTCTAACATATTAAGGAGTAACCAAATCATCAGGGTTTCATACTTCACTGGCACTGTGCAGGTTATAGACCTTTTGCAAAGGGTAAAAGCTTATGCTGCTTTCTTTAGTTCAGCAATAAATATTTATAGGATTACCAGCCCATTGTCAATGGGATAACCAAATGCATTCTAATGCAAAACTGCTGGCTGCTTATCTAGCTGTTTGACAGAATGCAATTACACAACCAGTTCCCTTTGTTGTGCCCTTCTGTTACTGCTCCCTGGATCACCAATGATAGACCCTCTGTAGGTGTTTTTTGTAACTTTTCCAAGCATTCTCTGCTAACAAGGTTAGATATGTCAGCTATCCCCGTAAGTACTAGGATAAACACTATTCTGCTAATGTCCTGATGTAAAAATGATTTTTTTTACTAACAGAAAATCTCACTTAAAATCATTTACAGCTAATTATGTCTTTGTTTCCAGTACGAGGCAGTGCCTTCGGTAATCTATGTACAATGATATTATATGTGACGTTTACCATTTATGACACTTTTCTTATAGGAGTTCCATAATCTTGTGAATCTTGAGCTAATTTATTTTTATGAGCATGCTGTGCTGTGACATCATTACCAGCTAAAATTTATTGAATGCATATTATGTGCCAAACACTGTGCTTAGCTCCTCACATGTATAATCTCCAACTCTTGCAATAACCCAATAAAAAAAGACACCATTACTATCTTTACTTTATAGATGGAGGAGTAAAACTTTTATGTTTACCCAGAATATGGTAGTACTAGAATTTCAATCCAAGTAGGTATCTCTCTACCACAGATGAAAAACTGATATGATGAGGATTGAATTGATTCTCATAGGATCCAGAAGCCAAGACTATGTATCTTTAAATAAGTAATTCAACATGCATTCTTCTATATGAGTACGTGAGTAGTAAAGCAGGACTCAGCCACTCTCTGTGATTGTTATTTGACACCACCTGTCCTGGGAAGCAGGTGGCAATCTCCTGGGAATACGGGGATGAGCCAGGGTTTTACTGCAAAATTCTAATCACATCCTAGCTGCCGCTCCCCCAAGATACAAAACTGGAGGGTACTTAAAATAATTATTCCGGGTGGGATAAAAACAATTCAGTACTATACTGTTAAATGTGATTGTTCTGCATTTATTCATTCCAAAAACATTTATTTATAATAACAGGAAGTTTTAATTATGATTTTCACGTCTAGTGTAAGCAACTCTGCAAAAGTGCTTGACTTTACAGCATCGATCTCTATTCCCTGTGTGTACATTTGGAGACTAAAGTTTCTCTAGTGAGTTTGGGAACATTTGAATTCAGCCATTTTGTATTTATGGGGGCGGGCAGTTTGGAGGTGGGGTTGAGAGAGACCGCCTACCTGCAGGAAGAATACATTGTCTCCTCTCTGCCACTTATTTCAGTACTGGCCCCTGGTTGTCTAGCTGTGAGGGTGCCTGACTTGGGAAGCAGGGATTAGACAGCTCATTTGGTTGCCTATCTAAAAAAGCCATGCTCTTCTATTGGATTTCTGAGGAATAAAGCTCATATCCTGATTTCCATTTGTCTGTTTCCTAAACATTTTTCCTGCTTATTTTTATTTTTATTTTTGTTTTGTTTTTGTTTTTGTTTTCCTGCTCGATTATAAATTCAAAAAGAGAGGAGTGATGTATTGTCTCTTAAAATTTCTCTAAAAAGATGATAATATCTCTATTCACTCCATTATTTTTTTAATAAAGATTTTATTTATTTATTTGAGAGAGACAAAAGAGAGAGAGAGCACAAGTGGGTGGAAGGGCAGAGGGAGAGGGAGAAGCAGACTCCCCACTGAGCAAGGAGCCCAACGTGGGGGCTCGGTCCCAGGACCCCGAGATCATGACCTGAGCCAAAGGCAGACGCTTAACCAACTGAGCCACCCAGACGCCCCTATTCACTGCATTATTAATTATAGCAGAAAAAAAAAGTAAGAAAAGACTGGAATTTTAGATGTTAACTAATTTTGCATTTCTGGGATGCCCTCCCCCACCCCCCGGTCAGAGTGTACGATACTTTTGTAAAAAAAAAAAAAAAAATGCCTTGATTGAGATAGAATTCACATAACATACAATTCACCCATTTAAAGTGTATAATTCAGTGAATTTTATTATATTCACATAGCTGTGCAACTGTTACCATGATCTAATTTTAGAACGAACATTCACATCATTCCAAAAAGAAACTTATACCCATTAGTAGTCACCTCCCATTCCTCCCTCCCTCTCCCTCTGCCAGCCTCAGGTGACCGCTAATCAAATTTATGTCTCTATAGATTTGCCTATTATGGACATTTCTTGTAAATGGAATCATATAATAAGGTGGTCTTTTGTGACTGGCTTCCTTCACTTAGCATAATGTTTTTGAGGTTAATCCATGTTGTAGCATGTATCAGTACTTCATATCCTGGATGGATATTATGGTTGCTTCTATTTTTTTGATTAATATAAATAAGACTGCCATGAACATTTGTGTACAAGTTTTTGTGCAGATGAATGTTTTCATTTCTCTTAGGTATATACCTAAGAGGGGAAATTGTTGGTTTATATGGAAACTCTATATTTAATCTTATGAGGAACTATTAGACTATTTTCCAAAGCAGCTGTACATTTTGCACCCCTACCAGCAGTGTATAAGGGTTCCAATTTCTCTACATCTTCACCAATGTTTACTGCCCATCTTTTTTTATTATAACCATATCAGTAGGTGCAAAGTGATTATCTCATTGTGGTTTTCATTTAAAAATAATACTTTTTATATTTTGCTAGATTCAGCATGCCAGTCTCTGATGAAAGATTTATGTGTCTATGTAAGATATTTTGGTTTGTAGTTTTCTTGTGATGTTTTTGTGTGGTTTTGGTATCTTAAGAGTAGACTAATAGAAGGAGTTGAGAAGTGTTCCTTCCTGTTCTATTTTCTGAAATAGTTTGTGAAAGATTACTATTATTATATATTTTTAAAATATTTGACAGAATTTACCAATTATCTGGGTTTCAACCTTTCTTTTTTGGGAAAATTTTTTTTTTCTTTTTCCTTTTCTTTCTTTTCTTTCTTTCTTTTTTTTTTTAAGAGGGAGGGAAAGAGGGGCAGAAGTGCAGAGGGAGAGGGAGAGAGAGAATCTTAAGCAGGCTCCATGCCCAGTGGAGCTCAGTCTCACAACCCTGAGATCATGACCTGAGCTAAAATCAAGAGTTGGATGCTTAACTGAGTGAGCCACCTAGATTCCCCTGGGCAATTTTTAATTACTAATTCATTTTCTTTATTTCCTCGTGGTTGGCCTATTCAGGTTTTATAAACTCTTCTTGAGTCAGTTTTGGTAATTTATCTATTTTATGTAAGTTATCTAAATTGTTTCCATAAAGTTGTTCATGGTATGCTCTTAAAATCCTTTCACTTTCTGTAGGGGCAATAGGGAAGTCCCTTCTTTCATTTCTCATTTTGGTCATTGATGCCTTCTTTCATTTTTTTCCTGGTCAATCTAGCTAAAGGTTCATCAGTTTTGTAGATCTTTTGAAAGTGCCAACCTTTGGTTATTTTGATTTGCTCTATTATTTTTCTATTTTTTTTATTATTTATGCTTTGATCTTTGTTATTGCCTTATTTTTGTTTGCTTTAGGGTAGTTTGTTCTTCCTTTTCTAGCCTAAGTTGATCACTAAGACTATTTATTTGAAAATATTCATCATTTCTGAAGTGCTCAGTTATAGGTATAAATTTCCCTCTAATAACTGTTGGCAGTGTTCCATAAATTTTATTATGTTGCTTTTGTTTCCATTCAGTTCAATTTTCTTATGGTTAGAGAACATACTTTGAATAACTTCAATTCTTTTAAATTTATTGAGGCTTGTTTTATGGCCTAGCATATGGTCTACCTTGAAGAATGTTCCATGTGCTCTTAAAAAGAATGTGTATTCTGTTGTTAGGCAAAGTGTTCTATAAATGTCAATTAGGTCAAATTGGTTGCTAGTATTGTGCAGGTCTTCGAGATCCTTGCTGATTCTCCACTTATTTAATAATTATTTCTGAGTAAGGTATTGAAATATCCAACTATATTTGTAAATTTCTTATGTATCCTTTCAATTCTTTTGGTTTTTACATATGTCTTTTGGGTTCTGTTGTAAGGTGTGTACATATTGTCTTGATGTATGATCCTTTTGTCATTATAAATCTGCTCATCCGTAATTATATCTCTTTTCACAAAGCCTATTTTTTTCTGGTATTAATTATAGTTCTATTACCATTCCTATTTGGATGGGATATATTTTTCTATCTTATTACTTTCAACTAATTTGTGTCTTTTAATCTAAAGTGTGTCCTTTGTAGACAGCATACAATTGGATGTTGCTCTTTAAAAAAAAAATCTATTCTGACAATCTCTGCCTTTTCTCTGACAGTCACATTTTTATAATTATCTACATGCTTGGATTTACATCTGCAATTTTTCCATTGCTTTTCCATATGTTTCATTTTTGTTGTTGTTGTTGTTTCTTTTTTCCTCCTTAGGACCTTCTTTTGTATTAAAGAAATATTTTATTTATTGTTCTTATTGTATCATCTAAATTTCTCTATTGACTCTTTACTACATCTTAAAAGTAATTTTGTTTTTCATAAAGTATTACAATATGCTTTTTTATTTATCATAGACTAATTAATCTTCAGGATAATATTGGCTTAATTCTGGTAAACTATGGAAACTTTGCTCCAATATAGTTTTATTTCCTTTTCTTGTTTTCTGCTATTTTTATATATTATATGTATGTATATTAGAAACCTAACAATACAGTGCTATTATTGTTTTACAGAACTTTTATCTTTTAAATATATTGTGGGAAGAAAAGAGAGGAAATATATTCTGGCCATTTTTTATACTTATCCACATATTTACCATTTCTGGTGCTCTTCATTTCTTCCTTTTAATTCAGTTTACACTCTGGTGTTTTTTTCTTTCAGCCTGAAGATTTTTTTTTAGTATTTCTTGTAAGACAAGTCTACTAGCAACAAATTTTGTCAGTCTTTGTTTATCTGGGAGTATGTTTTATTTTCACTTTTCACTGTCATTTCATTGAAAATAGAATTTTTGGCTGACCCTTTTTTACTTTCAACACTTTAAATGCATCATTTCATTGTCTTCTGGCCTTCATTGCTTCTGATGAGGAGTCAGCTGTTGATTTTTATCATGATTTCTCTGTATGTAATGAGTTATTTTCTTTTACTGCTTTCCAGACTTCATCTTTGATTTTCAACAGTTTGGCTATGATGCATCTAGGTGTGGATCTCCTTACGTTTATTATTTGTCCTAATTTAGAATTCATTCAGCTTTTTGGATTTGTAGATTTACTTTTTCACTAAATTTGAAAGGCTGTGTGTTATTATTTCTTCAAAAAATTTTTTGCAACTATTTCTGTCATATCTTTCTAGGATCCCAACTACATTTATGTTGTTTTGTTGTCTCCAAATCTCGGATGTCCACTCTTTTCTTCAATTTTCCTCCTCTGTTAATCAGATTAGATAATTTTTATTTTTCTTTCTCCAAGTTTAATGATTCTTTCTTCTACTTGCAAATTTGTGATCAAACCCACTTAGTGAATTTTTCATTATAGCTACTGTAACTTTCAATTATTGAATATCCATTTGTTTATTTTCATAATTTCTATTTCCTTATTGAGCCTTCCTATTGTTGATTCATTGCCATCATATTTTAATTCAATAATTTAAACATGATTTCCTTTAATTTTGAACACTTTTATAATAAGTGCTTTGAAATATTTGTCTGCTAATATAATATCTGAACCCACTTACAGACAATATCTATTGACTATTTTATCCCCATGAGGTATGGGTCACACTTTCCTGTTGCTTTGCATGTCTCATTTTTTTGTTGTTGTTGTTGAAAACTGGACATTTTACATAATACGTTATAGCAACTCTGGATTCTGCTTTTTATCCCCTGTGGGTTGTTAGTTTATTTTGTCTTATTTTAAAATAACTTGTCTGGGTTCAATCTTGTTCGTATATGACTTGGTATGTAACTGCTAAGTTTTTTTCTGCTTGTTAAAAAAAAAAAAGTCCTATTATATTTTTTTATCCTGGGATCCTAGAGGTCACTACTATGTCTGCAATAGCCTAGTAGTTGATCGATGATTGATGAGAGGTTTGCTTCAACACCAAATACTAGTAAGTCTACCCTCTGCTGATGCATCTATGTGTGGGTTATGGAGTACACTCAAAATATAGGAAATTTTCAAATCTTCCCTTGGCTTTTATTTATTTCCATACCCTTTAGGTCTTTCTTTCATATGTGTGCAATCACCCAGTCAGCCAGTGATGCTTGGAGAGCTTTGTGCCTGTTTGATTCTATCCTGCACATGTATGGCCTCCCAGTTTTATGTAACAAAATAATCAAGGGGGTGACATCTCATCACTTTTGCCATATAATGTAATGTATCATGGAATGGACATCTCATCATCTTGCCATGTTCCGTTGGTTAGAAACAAGTCCCAGGCGCTGTCCACACACAAGGAGCAGCAATCATGCAAGGGCATAAATACTAAAAGGAAAAAGTTATTGAGGGTCACCTTAGGATCCATCTATCACAGAGAAAAGTCATTGGGGACCTCAGAGAATTACCTCTTCTGTGGTGGGAGGATTAAGAGGATTTTCAGAGGATGTCTGAATTTCTAAACTGTTTAGAAGAATCACCTTAACTCTTTCAATACACTAGGCTATTGAGATTTTAGAAATTTTGGGTTTGATGGCATATAGAGAAGGTTTACTGCCCTGGGGGAAAAGAGAAACTATAGAATGTTAAAGGTGATTGTCTTTTAAGTGGGAGGAAGCAGTACAATGACTTATTGAAGGAAAAATGAGATAAGATTAAAGCTTTGGCTTTTTGAGATTATCTCTCTAAAACCTTCTTAGGCTGAAACTGTTTTGATCAACTCTTTTAGAAAAATTAGCTTGTCAATTCGTTGGTGAATATGCTTTTTTCATATTGAGTTAACTGAATTGAATGAACTGAATTAACTGAATGTTTTGGACATTATGTAGACAGAATTTTTATCTGGACGTTGACATGAACTGAAACAGGACAAATATGGATGTTGAAAGGGCACTGAAATGCTTTAGCACCACTTTTGAATTAGATATTTTGAATTAGATTCATTACCCCACAATTTGTTACTTCTTAAGTTACTTGTCTGGATAATCAGGGCATATTATTGTGTCCACAAAACCTGTATGCTTTAATTAGTGCCTGGCATGAACTTGTCTTATTTAACTTCTCCTTCAGGAAACTTATTTATAATAAAAAGCTTTCCCTAGACAAGAAAAAATTCCATCTGATCACTAGACTAAAATTTCAGGGGTCAGTGATGAAATCTACATTGAAATAATATGAAATGAAAAAAGAGTCAGTTTGGGGCAGACACATGTGTTTTTGTTTTCAGAATGTCAATATCCTGAAATGTAAGGAATTCCAATTAAAAAGACTTAGCTTATCATGGATGCTCACAACTTTGCAATGAATATGTTAGAAACACAGACGATAATAGTGTTTTAAACTATGACTCTATCTTGAAAGATGTGAATCTATTTGATCATAAAAGCGAGCATCAAGAACTTGAAACTTGACATCTTCATGACATAAGTAGCAATTTGCAGCATTTAACTTATTTTATTTTTGAATTTAAAAGGGACATTAAATTTCTTGGTACTTCTTTAAGGATACTAATGACAAAGAAGCTATTTCACCTACTTTTACAACCAGTCTGCCTTCACGAAACCTGGGTTGGAGCAAGTAATATTGGAATAGATCTGTTGTTTGCCAAAAATGGACTCGGAACTGCTCTTCTCTTTTGACAACAGTCCTCTTCTCAGCCCAAAGTCCATGTCCACTTCCCAAGACTGAACTCAGAGCAGGAGAAAACATCCCTGCTGGATGACCTTAACTTCTCTCCAGGTCACACCTTATGGGGGTGGAGAGAGCTTTCTAGGTCCCAAATAGAAATCTATCCCTTGCCTGTAGTCTCACAAGAAGGGCACAGAGCCAGGTTTTGCATTAAATATAAAAAGATCATAGCTAATAAATCTGCAACAGTTGCTAATGCAAATATAGGATCCTGTCAGCAAAGCACCAGTCAAAATGTCTGTGATGTCCTATGAGATAAGATGGTGAAAGATACACTGGATGGTTATCTTCCAGTAACAAACCAGAAAAGCTGGATGTGAATGAGGAGTAGATACTCTGTCATACTCAGGAGGCAGAACTAGTGCCAATAGATGGAAGTTTCAAGGTGATGGATCTTGGATCTACAGGCAATCATTTTTAACACTTAGAATAGCCCAATAATGGATGGGGCTTCCTAGAGGGGTAATGAGCTGCATGTTCAAGAAAAGGCAGCATCACCATTTGTCAGGGAAGCCACAGACCAGCACTGTCCAATAGAAATATAATGTGAGCTGCATATATGATTTTAAATTGTCTAGTGGCCACATCAAAAAAAAATAAGCAAGTTAAATTAATTTTAATTATATATTCTATTTAACCCAATATATCCAGAATACTTTTATTTCAATGCATAGTCAATATAGAAAAATTATCAATGGGATATTTTACATTTTTTATGTACAAAGTCTTCAAAATCCAGTGTGTATATTAATTACACTTACAACACATTTCATTTTGGACCTGCCACATTTCATCTGCCTCTTGACAATTGCCTACCACGCTGCATAGCACAGCTGTGGACCTTGAGGAAGACTGGCTTATATGGCTTCAAAGATCCCTTTCAATGAAAAATTCTGAAGTTTTAAGTAACGAGGCAGTAAACACTCAGAAGTTAAGATACTGTTCAAGCATTCAAAAATGTTATGGAAAAGTGGCATAGGCAGGAGAAACTCTTCTGAAAATAACTTAAGCAAAAAAGAGAATTTATTGACTCATGTAATTGAAAAGTCCATGGGTAGGGCTGGTTAGGGTTAGGACTCAATTCAGAACTACTATGTCTGCCTGTGGTCCTCTGTGTTTGTATGTCTTTCCTTTTTTACAGATCTGTTTTTCTCTCAGATAGGCCCTATGCACGCAATGGCTACTTGCATCTGCAAATCCCAGCCCTCCCAATTCAGCAGCCTCGGAAGGAAAAAAATTATATTTCCTAAAAGTTGAGAATTGTACAGCTGAATCTCAGAAATAAGCTTACATGACTACCTGTGAACCAGTCACTGGGTCCAGGGAAAGGAATAGGCTGATTGAAAATTCTTGGGATTCATGTCTTACCCTGGAGCTGGAGGGCAGTGGAGTCAGCCCTGCCCTCACTAGAGCCCACCTTCACCATGCAGAGGGAAAGAGAGGATGTGTGGCTGTCTAACTACAAGGCAACTGAGGTACCGTCATCAAAAGTTAGGGATCTGGAAGCTGGCAGACAAAGACAATAGATGTCTGTTCTTCCTTACTATAGCCTGTGCTGTTATCCTCTACTCCCTGCTTCCTTGGCTCACCTGTGAGTTACCCTGAAACTTCAGTGGTCAGTTCTGCACACTGACTTCCATGATTCTTGGCTTGAGAGGTTTCTCTGGCCCCAAGACAGCTTGCTCACACCCTGGGCTGGGCATCCCAGAATGCGAGGAATCTAACATTCCTAGGGGAGCACTCAACTTGGGAGGATGGGGGCACACACACAGAACTGAGGAGGAGGATCCCCAGGACCTTGAGCTCTGAGCTCATAGTAATAATGTGTTCAACAACCCACTCTTCACTAGCTTTTCTCATTCCTTTCTCCCTGTGCTTCCTTGGGGTCACCTCCTAAATCAACTATCTGCACTGAAGGCCTTGTTTCAGCAAATGGTTCAGGAAAACTAGATCATCTCACACGTCTGAATTTCAAAGAGGATTTGAAATGTCTGTTATATCTAATTGGAAGCCATTTCTGAAAGCAATCTCTATTAGAAGATCAAAAACCAGAGGCTTTCAACCATGTATCTTTTGGAGCCAGAGTACCTGGTTTCATATCTCAGTTCTACCATGTGTTATCTGGGTGACCTTGAGCAAGGTGTATAACATTTTCTTCCCTTACTTTCCTTATTTGAAAAATGGGGATAATAATAGAATTGCTAAGAAGATTAAATGACTTAATATTGATAAAGTGTGTAGAACAAAGCCTACACATAATAGTTATCACATAATTATTTGTTCACTTTTTTCCTTGATGTTATTCTTTCTAATCACCAACAATCATCAGTGTAAAACTGTGTCAACATGTCTTATACCTGTTATACTGAGATAGAGAACCTACCTACTTTAGTGCTAGGCCAAAAGGAAACCACCAATTAATATTTGTTGCTGATAATTACTATGGCAATAAAACAAAAAATGAAGATTCAAGTCCCTTGCAAAGTAGTACTGAACAGTTTAGAAATAAATATTTTGGCCTGACTCAGTTGTCTTAATCCATTCAAACTGCTATAATAAAATACCACAAATGGGGTAGCCGATAACAAAAGTTTGGTTTCTTACAGTTCTAAAGGCTAGAAAGTCCAAGATCAAGGTGCCAGAGTGGTTGGGTGAGGGCCCTCTTGCTGGTTCATTGCCAACACCTCACTATGTCCTCACATAGTGAAACAGGCTAAGGATCTTTCTGGAGCCTCTTTTGTAACACACTAATCCCATTTATGAGGGCTCCATTCATATGGCTTAAGCACCTCCCAAAGGCCCCACCTCCTGACACCATCATCTTTGCAGGTTAGAATTTTAACATAAATTTTAGGGAAGGCGGGACACAAACATTCAGACCATAGCATTAATGAAATTTTAATTGCATTTCCAAGTGTATTCTAAAATTAAGACATATTATTAGTTGAATGTAAGCACTAATCTTACAGAAATAAATCCTGTGCTGAAATGAAATATAAAATACTGACTTTAATATAAGAGATGAAAAAGTGTTACTTAATGGCAATTAAATATATATAGTTATATATTGACAATTTAACTTCTTATCATATAAAATTCATTGAATTTTTATTAACTTCTTTCTTACAATGTAGCTCCTATACAAATATAAATTGACTCAATGGTCAGAAAAGAAAATCAAAATTGAATATACCATGTCTACTCCAGGAAAGAGTCAAATAAGAACACACTTCTGGATTAGAAGCAGGTGAATTTTGCTTAAGCATGGTCTTTCCATCAGTCTGAAAGTTATAGAGGCTGAAGGAAGTATTGACAGGTTGAGAAGGCGTTCTAGGTTAAGAAACTGAAATCTCTTTATAAATTGACTCTCCACTGATTTTCCTCTTTGTTTTTCATGCAGTCCCAGAACCCAGCATGGTTTCATATTCACATGTAGGCATAGAAAAGTCTTCCAAAGCCCCACCTGAAATAATTACCTGGTAGTTTTGGTTTTGTCCTGATGATTTACTTCATTAACAAGAATAATTGGATATTAATAATAATTGGAATAGAATTTGTTTCCTCTGTCCAGTACATGTATGATACAAAAATCTCACAATTTGAAGATTTGGACTTACAGAAAATTGTGAAATAAATGAAAAAGAGATACTTTAGAACTTTAATATCTTTCCAAAGCGTACATGAAAAGATGTATTAAGATCTATATTACCTTTTGTTTTATGTATTAAAGAAGTATCCTCAATAAGCATAGTAGTTTTGGGATACATAAGAACCAAGTTTGATGTCCCTTCCCCAGTCACTGACCACAAGACCTCGGACAAGATATTTATTCTATGTCACAGTTTCTTCATATATAACTAGAGATAATAAAGCCCACCTTTCATTATTCTTGAGAAGATTATGCAAGATAATACTTCAAAAGAAGATGCCAAGGCACGTAGTGTACACCCAGTCATGATACCTGTAATTCTTTTATTATTAACATTGGCTTTAAAATCCTTTATAGCCAAGCATTATAACACAGTTTTCTATTTATTTGGATTAGTTTAGCTTGTTATTGAAAGCTTTGTGTATCCTAAAGATTTTAATTGTTCATGTTTCATTGTCTACAGGGCTTCCTGATTATCTTTGCTACTAAGTAATAATTATGCATTGCAAATATTTGCTCAAATTTTGTATAAATCAATTTTAAATGAAAGAGCTATTTACATTGATGAATTTAAATAAAGAGCACCGCCTTCCCCATAGCTTTTTTGCTATCAGTTTTACTTTTAGTCAAATGTGAATGGCCAGTACTGCACTATTGCTTAAAACCATTATGAAATGATAACTTTGAACCATTAGAATGGCAGGATTTTTCGATCTGAGAAGGCATATCTTCTACTTCTAGATGGTGCTTCTTTTAGGCTGACTGTGTTTAAGTTTCACGATAAATCTGGAAATATTCCTTTAATTATGAAAACTATTTTAAAAAATAATCTGTGTTTGATTGCTATTGTTTTATATGTTGAGCAGAGATAAAAGCTACCAGTGGAGGGGCGCCTGGGTGGCTCAGTTGGTTGGGCGACTGCCTTCGGCTCGGGTCATGATCCTGGAGTCCCGGGATCGAGTCCCGCATCGGGCTCCCTGCTCACCGGGGAGTCTGCTTCTCCCTCTGACCCTCCTCCCTCTCATGCTCTCTGTCTCTCATTCTCTCTCAAATAAATAAATAAATAAATCTTAAAAAAAAAAAAAAAAAAAAAAAGCTACCAGTGGAGCAAGATTCCCAGACTCGGCTCAGGAACTAGCAGCATTATCTACCCTATTGTTCAAATTCAAACCCTAAGCTCCATCCTTATTTCTTCCTTTTCCTCGCATGCCATTTGCACTCATCCTGCAAGAACTCCTGTCGAGGCATTTCTACTTCCATGACCACAAGTCAAGTTCAAGTCATCTTCCCTCGGGTGGTCTATTGGAATAGTTGACAAATTGGCTTATTTTCTTCCATTCTTATTCTCCAATCCATTCTTCAAACAGCTCCAGAGTTGCTTTCCTAAACATAGATCATATCACTCTCCTGGTTGAAACACAGTAGTATCTTGCAACTGATTTATAATCCAACTCGAATTCTGTACCATGTCTTCTCTAACTCCTACCCACTTCTCTCATTTCATCTCTCCCTAATCACTCACTTGATCTCTAGGCTCTGGCCATGTGTACCTTTCTGTTTCCTCTGGAATATTCCTAGCTCCACTCTAATTGACTTCATTTGTAGCTCAGCTCAAATATAGCTTCCTAAGAGACATCTTATTTGACTACTCTGGTAAGTATTGACTAAACCAACTTGATCATTTATAATCATTAAGTCCTTTTTGGGTAGATATTTAGAGGAAGTCAAGGGCCTGAGTTTTTCTCTCCATCAACCTTGCTACCAGAAAGCAAGCAAGTCTCTATATAAACTTTGCCACACACATGACAATATTTATTAGCAAATAACACAAAACCAGTCACAAAACCTGTCCTGCATGTTCAATGAAGTCCCAGCTCTCTAACCCTTTGGGCATCTGAAAGATGATATTTTGTTTACCTGCCAATCTTCCCTAGTAGACTGAATGATACCACAGGGAAGACCATGTCAAATTCTGCTTTGTTTGGTTTATCTCTATCCTTTCCTCCCCAAAGCTCCTAGCACAGTGCTTTGTATAGAAGAGGGGGACCTACTGAGTATGTTTTTCTGAATGAATGATATACTGTTTGTTTTCATTTAGAAAGAACATGAAAAATGACAAAAGATGTTCTTTATGGAATTTGTACAAAATTTGGTCTTCTAAAAGGAGAGTATAAATGTTTTTGAATTAATTCTTATTATTATGAAAGCTATTTTTTCTTTTTACCTAATAATTAATCCTACCTAGGGCTAAAGACGAAATGTCTGCCAAGAGCTGAATGACATTAAATTACCCTAAGTAAAGCATCAATAAAATTAGCTTTCTTGCTTCTAATATCTCCTTAAGCCCAAGTCACAATGTTTGCTTTAATTATTAAACATATCTCAGATTTTCTATATAATGGTTTTTGTGCTAGATATGATTTCTAATTAAGCTTTGCATTTCTCTGATGAAATTGTATTTAGGTCTACCAAATGTCATAACTCACTTTTGCATTTAATAATCAATGTTTAGCAGATTATTTGAAACCAGTAGGGCAGTAATAATTTATGAAAACCTGAACACATGTCTTGGATAATCATGACTATCAGGCCTTGTGAGACTTAATTCTGTTGTTTGGAAATGGTATGGAATTTGTGATTTGAGACGTAAGTGTCTGTGATAACTGATTAACATACAGAATAAAATCCAATCATACACATACTATTAAGGAGAATGCTAAGAAGAATATGAACTTTAAATGTGTACATGTTTTAGGTTGTTAAAACCCCAGATGCTATGTACAAGCGACAGATACTAGTATTAGATTTATGTAAGACCAAACATCTATAAGAGCTGAGAATTGCTATCTGTAATCTGGATGTTTCCAAAACATGGATATATATGTAGACAAAATATATGGTAGATTGCACCAAATTCCATCAGTGAGCAGGTGAGGGGTTTATACATCCAAGTTGTATTTCTGAAAATTTTGCTAAATATTGTACATGTATTATAACAGACAAAAATATTAAAAGTAAATATATGATAGAGTATTATTCAACCATAAAAAGGAATACAGTTCTTCTACATGCTACATGAGAGAACCTTGAAAACATTCAGAGTGAAAGAAGCCAGACACAAAAAACCACATATTACATGATTTCATTTATATGGAATGATCAGAATAGGCAAATGCATAAAGACAGAAAGTAGAGTAGTTGTTGCTTAGGATTGGGGAGGAAGAAAGGATAGGTGGTAATAGCTAAAGAGTCAAGGTTTCTTTTGAAGGTGATGAATACGTTCTGAAATTGACTATGGTGTTGGTTGCCATATCTCTGAATATACTGAAAACGGCTGAACTGTATGCTTTAAATGGGTGGACTCTATGACATGTAAATTATATTTCAGTAAATCCTTTAAAAAAATGTATGCACATTTCACAGGACGCCTGGGTGGCTCAGTTGGTTAAGCATGTGGCTTTGGCTCAGGTCATGATCCAGGGTCCTTGGATCGAGTCCCGCATACGGCTCCTTGCTCAATGGGGAGCCTGCTTCGCCCCCTGCCTGCCGCTTCCCCTGCTTGTGCTCTCTCTCTGACAAATAAATAAATAAATAAAATCTTTAAAGAAACTAAAAAAATGTAAAAATGTATGCACATCTCAAAGACAGAGAGAGTACATGACATGTACAAAGACATGAATAACAAGAAAGACATTACTTAAAATTATAGTTCACCAGACAAGCACTTTCAAATCCAAGCAATTTTACTGACCAGGCATACTCCTGGTTCCTGAACACAAAAGTCTCTGCCAAAACCTTTTTAGTATTGTCATCATGGCAATTCTTCCCCCACAACCATAAACCCTTCCCAATATTTCGATGGTCCAATAAATGATTCTTTTATGGAACTCTGAATGAACTGTTGACTCAGTTTTCTGAGGATGGAGTCGAATATAGAGACCAAAGATGCTGTACAGGGAGTAACTAATATAAATACACTTCGGGTGCCTGGGTGGCTCAGATGGTTAAGCGTCTGCCTTCGGCTCAGGTCATGATCTCAGGGTCCTGGGATCGAGTCTCGCATCGGGCTCTCTGCTCCTTGGGAGCCTGCTTCTCCCTCTGCCTCTCTCTCTCTCTCTCTTGTCTCTCATGAATAAATAAATAAAATCTTTTAAAAAAATAAATACTAACACTTCTAGGCAGCACTTAGAAATCGCTCACATTTTGGCACAGACAGAAACCATCTATTTCATATAAAAATGGATTTGCTGGAAAAGAATGATTCTGGGAAGAGTTCAGGGCAGGAGAGATTGACTATGATTTCTTTCCTCTTATTAGCACTTAGAGAGCCCCAGGAAGCAAGCAACAAAGAAAGGAGTCTGATATACTTAGCATTTTATAAATGTTGAAATCTTCCCCCTTTTTTTTAAACAACAAAAAGGTGGTTGGGGTGCTTGGGTGGCTCAGTTGTTAAGCGTCTGCCTTGGGCTCAAGTCATGATCCCAGAGTCCTGGGATCGAGCCCTGCATCCGGCTCCCTGCTCGGCGGGAAGCCTGCTTTTCCCTCTCCCACTCCCCCTGCTTGTGTTCCCTCTCTCGCTGTGTCTCTCTCTCTGTTAAATAAATAAATAAAATCTTTAAAAAAAAAAAAAAAAGGTGGTTAGGAGACGTTTTTCAGGGCACACGTCTCTAAAATAAATAAATAAAATCTTAAAAAAGACATTTTCAAGGGTGAAGGAAACATTTTGAACTACTCACTTCGTAAATCTCGTAACTATTGGATAATTATTAATTGGTCTCTTTTACTTTAAAATACTGGAGCTGTCCGTAAACCCATCAACACAAGAGGAGATTTGTGGCCTTACAGCTCCGAGAGAGAGTTTACCACTGACCTCAGCAAAGGGCTGTAAGGAAATTGGAGGCTCTCTTTCCAATGTCATGAGGAAGCATGACAAAGTAGTTAAGACCATGGACTCTGGATTCCATCTGCCTGGGTTTGAGGTCAGCTTCGCTTATTACAAGCTGTGTGACCTTGGGAAAATTACTTAATTTCTCTGTATGTCTCGGCTTTCACACTTGGAAAAATGAATAAAATAATACTTTCTTCTTGGGTCCTTTTAAAGATTAAATGAGTTCATATTTGCAAAGCACTCAGAGGAGCTCCAAACATATTGGGAGCTTGTTAAATAATTGTAAATGTTAACACAGAAATAAAACAACAAAAAAACCCCTCTTTCACTCTATTTACATTTTTGGAGGCATATAATTAATAGCAATTGGAACTTATTTCAAAGCTTATCTTTTGACTTGCATTCTTACACTGTAGGAGCATATGTTACTGAATTAGCAATAGTATTATCTGCTCCTGTCACTGGGCCATTTACTCTAAGCAGATGGAACAGATATCCATACAGCCTTTTGAGGATTAAGATTCTGCAGGATACCTTGTGGTCTCATGTTACTTTTCATCCTATTTAGTTTTAATTTATCTTTAAGCTAAATGTATCTGGTATTAGGGGCAGAAAACAGTGAAGAACGCTTATGTGACTAGATAGATGGAAATGCAAACAGAATGGGGATGATGGAAAAGCCATTCTCAGAGTGTTCTGGGCCCCAGCTCCAACCATGGGGACAGCCTCCAAAGACGTTAAAGAATGAGACTCGTCACCTATCAGATATGAAGGAGAATATGTTGACAGTGAGGATTCAACTGGGTGTCTCAGTTGGCTAAGCAGCTGCCTTCAGCCCAGGTCAAGATCCCAGGGTCCTGGGATCCAGCCCTGCATCCGGCTCCCTGCTCAGCGGGAAGCCTGCTTCTTCCTCTCCCTCTGCCTACCATTCTCCTTGCTTGTTCTCTCTCTCTGTCAAATAAATATATAAAATCTTAAAAAAAAAAAAGACAATATGTGTGTAAAATTATCTCCAAGGAGAGATAGGTAAGGTGAATTTTAAAGATCTCTTCCAGGTTTAGAGATTAGAATTTGTCTACTAGCTTAAAAAAAATAAGCTCCTTAAAAAATCTATATATCCCTATCTCTATGTAACTATGTAGCTATCTATCTGTTGTTTAATAGTTAACATGAGTATATGAATCTATTTTTCAGCAAATAACTAATATCAAAAATTGAAAAAGAGCCTTAAGTTGCATATTCATTATTACTGACCTCAGAACTGAGCAGTCCACTAAAACGGAATAACTTATAATAACTTTAGATTTAAGAGTGCCTCCAAATGATCATGTAAATATTATGAGATTTAAGAATGTTTAATGATCTAAGAAAAACAACCATAACATCTCTTTCAGTCTTCTATATAAATCACGTGACGATTAAACAGTATGTTAAAAACGTGACAAAATGTCTAAAAACATTTTGGGAGAAAACACATGATTCCACATTTGTTTTTGCATCTTACCTCTTTTCCTTGACTGCTTATTTAAATCAGAAATTCCTTTCCATGTTTTAATATAAAATTTTATATAAAATTATTATAGTTATTGCTATCTCCTGATCATGTTGATGTACTGTAAATTGTTATACTGTCTTGAACAGGATATATTTAGACATACCTAGGTTTGCTATCGTAAGTAACAGTGAAAAGAACATCATGCAGGCAGCTCTTTGTTTCTGTTGAATTATTTTCTTAGGAGAAATTCCACTGAGTGAGCTTAGGGGGCCAAAAGGTACAGACATTTTAATGGGCCTTGCAATAAAGAATGCCTTTACCAGTAGGTTAGTAGAAATTTACTTCAATATTATGTGTTATTGTTTTTAAAGTTGTTAACCTAGTGTAAATTTAATTTGCACATATCAAGATACTATTGAAAATGATCATATTCTACACCTTTGTTTACAATTTGGATTTCTCTTATGTGATTACATCTGTTCATATTCTTCATTGACTTACTGATTAAATTTTCGTTGTTTTTATTATTCATTTAAATGACTTCATCATATGTTACTGATAATGATCTTTTGCTTATTATATGTGTACAAATACGACTTTTAGTTCCTTGTTTCATTTTAGTTTTGGAAGATTTCATGTTCAGATGTTTGGTAATTAAATGAGTAAAATATAACACTGTAGAATGAGATTAACTAGTTAGAGAGATTCTATCAATCAGAAACATTTTATCTATATTCTCTAGTGGAAAAAGGAAATGCTGTATTTTAGGTGGTAGTATTTGATTTCATATATGTTTCTCCTTTAAATCTGTGGTGTTAAATTTCCAGAATGGAAATCTGATTTGAAAATATGTACAGTACAGTGCTTCAAATTTAACTGAACATAATTTTACATTTTCACCAGAAACTGTCTTGATGTTCTCCTTAATGGGAGTAAAGTAACTAAGCTAGTGAAGGTCCTCTCAAATAACATGTAGATATGGAAGAACAAATTCACAGGCAGAGTTATGGTCTTGGAGCAGACTGACTTTCCTTTTCCCTGCATCTGGGTACTCACCCCAATCCAAACAAATAACATCTGCATCAGAAATAACTTGGAAGCATGTTGTTTGGATAGGTTTTCTTTACCAAATGGTATGAAACAAAATTAGGACATAACCTCAGTAAATTATATTCAATGTTTAAAAATTATGCACTTTGTGTTTTATAAAACTAAAATCCAGAAAATTTATATAGTTTACTCAACAACTCTGAATGAGGAGCCACTCTGATTTAGGTACAGCCATAGGCGTTAGGGATATGGAGTAAATAAGGAGTCAAAGCCACAGTGTTCAGGAACTTGCTACTGGCCTTTCACTTGCTACTTCAATCATTGTTTCACAAGGATAATTCTGAAATTTTTCATGAAAGTATGAAACTTAGTCAGTCAGCCAAATGCTCTCAAGAGGCATAGGTAGGAAAGAACTCTAGGAAACCAGAATGAGGAAAATAAATACATACTAAATAAACGTTCAGTCCTCAGAATAAAAATTCATGATTGAGTGTCCTATGAAGATCATAGAAATGAGATTGTTCATGCAGGAAATGGATGTCAGGTGTGGGATTAAGCACCTAAGCGTTCAACAGACACAGCCCACCAGGATGGAGACCTTGGCCTTTGAAGAAGGACCAACCCGACAGGAGAGGGACAGGCACGGAGCAATTGTATTTAGGAACATCAGTAATAGCAATACAAAAATAACACTTATTGAGTGCCTCTGTGTCATGCACTGTGCAGAACATTCTGCGTATGTTCCCTTCATTTCCCGGATGAAGTTCACTCTGGCTCCTGTTTTTTGTCGGTGCATTCGTTCTTGCCATTTTTGGTCAGTGGATTCTTCCTTTTGTGTTTACCCACTTCAGATTTCGGAATCTCTTGTTTGTTGGCCATTTATTCCTTCACGAAATATTCACGTGCCATCACTCAGCTAGTCACTGTGACTTACAGAAATGAACAAGTAAGAAAAGGGCACAACTCTAGCCTTCAAGGGGCTTTCATTCTGGTAGAGAGACAGACCAGAGACTCAGTGATTATGAAACTGCTCTCACGGCTGGCTGCCTAGTACAGCTTGGGGGTGAGTGAGCGGGGCAGATCTAGGAAATGTTCTCAGTGACACGTGCACACAGTTATTTAGTGTTAAGACTGTGCATGATAGTTATATAATATATAACTATGACACATAATTGATATTACAGTATACTATGTATTATATAATATGTTAGCTATATTATATCCATGTTCTAGACATCCAACATCATTATATTCGAATGAGGTTAATAGTTCAAATGTCTGTCAATAGGGGGGCATTAAATAAACAATGAACCACTGATGTGCTGATAATGGAAAAAGTTCCAAAATATATAATAAGTAGAAAAAAGGAAAGACTCAGAAAAGTGCATGTCATATGCTGTCTTTTATGGGGGACAAAGAAGATAAACATTTTCTTGAATTTCATATAGACTCTTCAGAATCATGTGCATAGCATTAAAAACAAAACAAAGTGGTTGCCCACTGGGGTGCAGAAATGGGGAAACCAGGCAAAGGGGTGCACAAGGGAGTATTTTCACTGTACGTATTTTTATGTTTTTGGACAAAGTGAATGCATTATCTATTTAAAAATTAGCTTAACATGTCCTGAAACCTTTGCGGGAAAGGTATCTACTAGTGGACTGTGGCCAGGTGGCTGGCGAGCTGAGGGTGGGGCGAGAGGGAGGAGGGTGAGGTGGAGAGCCATTCCAAGCAGTGTTGCAGGTTGGAAGACCTGCCGTGCTTGCAAAACCTGTCATGTTCTGTGAAGATGGCAAGTGGGCTCCTTCTGGGGAGTGTTGGGAGATGAGGGTGGGAATCAGACAGGGGGCAGGTCCTGAGGTCCTCATGTGACAAGATACAAAATCAGATATCATCCTGAAGGTAACGGGACTCTTTGGCTGGTGATCGGAAGGAAAGTGAGTGATCAGACTGGCACTTTGTAATCATCCCCGGGGGAGCAAGTACACGTGTGATGGTGGATGAAGCAGAACCGGGGCCAGAAAGACTATCAACTCTCTAGGAAGTTACTGGCCACCCTTCCGGTAGAAATGATGAACATATGAACCAAGGGCAAGGACAGTGCTCACAGAGAGGAGGGACTTACATCACCCCACAGCTTGATCCTGGCTACCACCCTTGTCTTGTCATCTCCTCCACGGATTTGATTTTGTTCCTCTCCTCATACTGTCCACAGTTTTTCTCTGGATTCTACCCTGGAGTTTAAGTTGGTGTTCTGACAATTTGCAGGAGCCCTGCTATAGGCTTCAGTGAGATCAGGGCCACAGGAGGCCCCTCTCTGCCTCTCTCCCCCGCTCACCCTTCGTGCTGGTGAGGGAAGCCCAAGACAGAAAGCTGCTGTGCAGAGACAATAGCGCTGACCCAGGGCAGAAGCCGGAGCGCAGGTGCTGGGCCAGGTGAGCCGGGCACGTGGTCCCACAGGGGATCCCAGTCCATTGTCTTCTTGCCGAATTCTGCTATTTTTGTTGTTGTTGTTGTTGGTTTTTTTCTGTCAAGCTTGTACATAGTCCCTGTAGATATTTATGACTGGGATTTCATGCTTTCCAGTTCCAAGCTCTACTCTCAGATGGGACAATACAGGCAGGATTCATCAGCAGAGCACAGCTGTATCCATGGGTAAATCATTCAAATACTTCTCTCTCACTTTGCCAGAGAGCTGCTGCCTTTGAACCCCAGGACCTCCCTCCATAATCCTGCCCACCTCCCTCGGCCTCTCCCTGTGTCCTTCTTGATCTCTCTGTGCCTCTAGTGATGACAGGGGTCCCCCCTCTCCCCCACTCCAGGGCAGCAGGCCTCCAGGGCATTGCCCCATTTCAAAGCCCTTTATCCCTTTGCCAAGTTGTTGCCCATATAACACAGGCTGTTAACTATTGCAACCATCACCCCCATTTTCAGGAATAAGACGGACATCTCAGCACATGCTAGGCAACTACTATAGCAAGTGCTCCCATGTCATCACATTAAAAATTGTAATTCTAATAATTATAAACACATTTATATGAAATAAGTGGAAAATATAGAAAGCCCATATAACCACAAAATAATAAATAATTTCACATGTGTGAAACAATTTCAGGGTATATTCTATTTTAATATAAAAAGATAAAATATTGGAAATCTTGTCTCACAGGTGTATTACCCAAGAAAAGTCAGAGATGAGCAACTAATCCTTTTATTGCTGGAAGGCTGAATAGTATAGTCAGGACTATAAATGCATGTGGACAGTTTTGAATGTTCACGAAACAAATATGTCAAGGAATTAATTTATAACTGACAAGTACTTTTAGGTGGCAACATATATTTTATTTAGTATTTCTCCTTAGTGTATGTTTTTATGTGCCAATTCAGCCCCTGAATAATCAAATAAATACTGTAACCTTGCCATTCATTTGATATGGAGAAATGACTTTTTGATTCCATACTCTTCTGCTGCATTATAAAAAATTTGAACATTATGCTATCATTCCACAAAATGGTTTAGCAATTTACTATGAATAATTTTTTAAAAGGAGGGAGACCTGTCCAGATATGAAAGATTCTAGAAAAATGCTTTAAAAATTAAAAAAAAAAAGAATAAGAACCTTTAGAATCTAGTATATAATAATAGAGTACTAGTGTATCTTAAAATAGACTGAAAAATTTTAAGAGCATATTTGCCTCTATATTTTTTTAAAACAATGATTTAAACATGTATATTTGCCACAGTTTCATATGTAACCACTAGGAGATTAAAGAATAACCAGAAAATAGGAAAAGACTGATAAGCATCTATTGACAATTGGCAATATATAGAAACCAAGAATAATCAGATTCCCTGTTACATCCCAGAAAGAAAATTCGTAAGTATTGAAGCCCAACCTCTTTCTATTTTTTACCCTGTGCAGTTTGCCTTTCATTGAACTAGAACCCTAAACAAGCTTTGATTTTTTTATTCTAATCTTTCATCTTTCTAGAAAATTATATTTTTAAATGTGCTCTAAAACACTTTTTTAGAACTTGCACATGCAGGTTAAAGAACAATAATTCATACATTATACAAGTGAGGTAAGACCACTACATTGGTGGCCCCAAGTGAGCCACGGCTCCTGGTATTGTCACTTTTTTATAGCCACACCTCTACATTCGGCTTAGGCTTGGTCATACGACTTGCTATCGTTAGCATTACCCAAGTAGATGCCAGATAAATGCTTACATGTTGGGCTTCTCTTGGAACCTAGCTGCCTTGCTATAAGAAAGCCTGTCAAGTCTCTGCAAAAAGACAAGATGGAGGAGGAGACTGGAGGAGACTGTGGTCCAACAGCCAGCACCAGACACATGAGTGAGGCCTTCTTGGATCTTCTAGCTCCAGCAGAGCTCCTGGATGAAAGGTTCATATGAGTGAACCTGCACGATATCATGTGGAACAGAAGAACTACTCAGCTGAACTCTGCCCAAACTCCTGACCCACAGAACTCTAAGCAATACATTTATATTGCTCAAAGTAATTCCATTTTTGAGTGGTCTGTTACGCAGCAGTAGATAACAGATATAGTAAATGATAGTAAGGATTTTTCAACCTTCTTTCTAGAAATAATTCCAAGGTACATTCTTCACTGACATACGCCTCTTATATTTCTGTTGTTTATTTATTCACTATTGAGCCTATGTCCTTTTTTCTGACTCTATCTCTAACCAGTTGGACAGAAGGACTGAGATGGATGGTTGGTTTATATAAAAACTGTGATTGAAAATGGCTTTATTATATATTGACTCAACATGCCAAGTCCTTGCTGGATCTCAAGGGAACACCATTCTTGATAATGGTATATATCTTAAGTTAATGCCACTCCACAATGTAATCAAATTGTAGGTGGGACAATCTGGTAGAAAAAATTAACAGATTCCCAGCAGATAAACCTTGTGTGGTCCATTCAAGCCACTCCTTCTCTCTGCTCCTTTATATGGAATTATATCTTGACACCAAATTTTAGGCTTACAATGTGGAAAACTCTTTAGAGGGATTTGTTTTCTTAAGGATTTATTATTTGAAATATGAGGCTTATTAGATTGAGCAAGCCATTGAGTGTGTTTGCATCCTTCTTTCTCTGGAACTAATGCACATTAGTTAAAGAATGCTTTTGAAGTAGAAGTAGTAGCAGAAGTGTAAGTAGAGAATGTACAAGGCTACTTTTGGGGGACAGTGATGTTATTTCATTGAATGGTGTGTATTGTTAGAACTATAGCAACTAACTAGTTCTAAAACAAAGTGTCTGGATACCAAGAGGAAAAGATGTAGCCTCATTAAGTATAGCTGATGTTAGCATACTTGCTGCTATTTCCATTGTTTAAAGGTTGTTCTCCATGTGCTTACTTAAGGCTTTATCTACCAGATGGGTGCGGACAGAGGTTTACTTACAAAATGGCAATAATGGAGAGTCTAGATCAGACAACAATACAAATGTGCTACTTACAGAGAGGAGTATCTGGACAGCACTGTGGATGACCTCTAGATACTGGAAGTCAACAATGCAGCCTGTGACGGAGACGTAAGTGTAGTCGTCCATCATGCCATGGGCTGACGGAGGCAGCACTCTTCGGACACAACCAGGCCCATGTTCCCGCCACCATGACCGGTGTACAGAAATGTTGAATGTCATCAGATCTGTATCCTAGGTGGGCAGGAGACAAGAGAGCAAAAGGAGACAATCTTATCATATCACAACTTTGATTTCCAACCTTAGGAAGAAATCAGGATAACTGGGTGATGGGCATGAAGGAGGGCACGTGAATACTGGGTGTTATATGCAACTGATGAATTATTGAACACTACATCTGAAACTAATGATGTACTATATGTCAGCTAATTGAATTTAAATAAAAAAAAGAAAAAAGTAAAAAAAAGGAAGAATTCAGGATGAACAAAATTGTTGAAATGATTTAAATTTTAAGTGAAAAATAACAGAAGACAGAACCACAAATGGCTGTGTATACCATATGCCCAAACTATTGGATTATAATCGTTTAATACAGAGATACAATCCTTTGAAAAGTAACATTTTAAGGTTAGCGCACATCAAAAGTCCAGAGACAAGACACAATACATATGTTCGTTTTAAAAATTATTTTGTTCAGTTTGAAACTTTTTGTCTGAATTTTCTTGTTCATCTTCATCAGCATTACCATCATGGGCTAACATTTAATGAGTGCTTTTTTGCATGTTAGGCATTGTTCTAAGCATTTATCATATTTATATCTCTTTAATATTCATGTAGGTACTTTACAAACCCAATTTATAGTGGGCTGAATAATAGTCCTCCCAAAAGACATTCACGTCCTACTCCCTGGAACCTGTGAATTTTACCTTCTTTGGATTATCTGAGAGGGCCCTAGATGCAGTAACGTGTATCCTTATGAGAGGGACTCTGAGGGATATCAGACACAAGGAAGAAGAAGAGAAGGCAATGCGACCACGCAGGCAGAGAGTGGAGTGATGTGGCCACAAGCCCAGGAAAGGTGGATGAGACGAGGAAGGATCCTCGTCTAGAGCTCCAGAGGGAGCATGGCCCTGTCAACACCTTGATTTCAGACCAGTGAAACTGATTTCAGACTTCTGGCCTCCAGAACTGTGTGATTAAGTTTCTGTTGTTTACGACCTCAGGCTTGTAGTATCTTGTTAGAGAGCCCTCATATGAAACTAACACAGGTAAGGAAAGTGAGTCACAGAGAGGTAAAATAGATTGCCCAATTCAATGAATAAATTAAATAAATTGTTTATTTAATAAGAGACCCAAAACTTGATCCGATGCAGTCTGTACTTTCAGCTATGAAGTTGTACCATCCCTTTACCTACTCTGTTCTCCCTCCCAAACCCTTACAATTCCTCATACCCTAAAGGGACCTGGGTCCTTCTTCCTCAATTGTTTCCAGAAAATACCACTGACAGCCCCAGCGAAAGAACAAAGAAGCCAATCTTTGACATTTACACATCAAAATAAGCTTTCTGAGCTCTTAGCAGAGAAAACAGCCCAGCTGCTTAATCCTCAAAAGATGCCTTTTAGTATTTTGGGGGAATGTCAGCCTTGAACAGCTAAGATCATACTGTTTTTGCCATAACGATAGATTGAAAAGAATAGATAAAGAGCCAGGCTCTTGACTCCCAAATAACCTAAAAATTGCAGCTGCATGGTGAAGCCAGAAGGAAGAAGTATGATGATGGAGAGGACCAGGACACTGCACCTGCAGGGAAGCCACAGGAACAGGAGGGGGTCAGCTTTTGTTGATTTCCCAGCCATCACCATGAACAAACTCCGGAGCCCCTAGTGTCGAGGGGACATGATGGTCTTTGCTCAGAAGCCCAGGGACTGCCCAATAATTGCACAACACAAACGATGCTCATCCCTACCTCAGTGGGAAGAGGACAGTCCCTACCTCAATGGCATAGGGCAATTCTAACGGCCAGAAATTGATTTTGGAACTCTGAAAACACAGGGGCAGCTGGTGTGAAATGGAAAGCCCTTGAACTTATATGTGGTGGGGGCTTAAAACAACCAGTGTGAGACCTCCCTGAGCAAGGACTCCCTGTTATTCTCTGCTGCATTTGAACATGAATCATGAGGCAAGAAATATGTCCAGTTCATGTGAGTAGGCAAAGTTACTCTGCAGTTTTAGGTTTTCCTCAACTCAAGGAACTCAAATTGAGACAGAGCAGGGACTGAACTCAGGTCCCCTCAACCCTGACTGCAAAATCCATCATTCCTTCATAGCGGAAACTCTATACCTCTTGAGGAGCATATCTTGCAGGAATGAGGAAGCAGGATGCTCACCAAAAGAGGGACTCCACTGTGAAGACTAGTGAAGACTGAACCACACCAGTCTGTGCCAAGGTGGACCCCAGCGTTGACCTTTCACTACTTTCCCCTCCCTCTTATAATGCTAAAAATCAAGCCCAGGGGTGGAGATTTAACATGCTAATTAGACACATGACACGTGAAGAAGCATGACCTGCAAGTGCTCAGGCGCCAAGAAATTCCCATCTCTACATGCTTGAACGTCAGTCCTTTCCTGTCAGAGACGATGGACTCTGAACAACAAACTGAGGGTTCTAGAGGGGAGGGGGGTGGGAGGATGGGTTAGCCTGGTGATGGGTATTGAGAAGGGTGCATTCTGCATGGAGCACAGGGTGTTGTGCACAAACAATGAATCATGGAACACTACATCAAAAACTAATGATGTAATGTATGGTGATTAATATAACAATAAAAAATGAAAAAAATGATTAGAATCAGCTCTAAAATTCTATAATTAAAGAAAAAAAAAGTTTGTGGGCCCTTGTTCTGAAAGCCAGTCTGAAGGACCCTTTCCTTTCTGCTGTATCCCTTGTGCTGGGGCATAAGACCCAAGAAAAAGCCTTGCCCAGGGACACCTGGGTGGCTCAGTCATTAAGCATCTGCCTTCGGCTCAGGTCATGATCCCAGGGTCCTGGGATTGAGCTGCGCATCGGGCTCCCTGCTCTGTGGGAAGCCTGCTTCTCCCTCTCCCACTACCCCTGCTTGTGTTCCCTCTCTCGCTGTGTTTCTCTCTGTCAAATAAATAAATAAAATCTTAAAAAAAAAAAAAAAAAAAAAAGCCTTGCCTGGAACTCCTGCATGGTCTCTAGTCAATTTCTTTTGCTTGGAGAGCCCAAGGACCCTGGTCGGTAACCAAACTACTACTATTGTAAGTATGCCTCTGATTATATCGCTATTAAAACATTTTACATCTTTTTTTTCCTTTTTGGGTTGTTGGTTTGTTACACGTATCATTCAGTTACCTTCACAGTTACAGCACTTTATTGATAATAAAATATTTTACATCTTTTTTCTCTCTCTCCTTTTTTTTTTTTTTTTTTTTTTGGTTCTTGGTTTGCTACATGTATCATTTGCAGTGCCCTCCCAAGGGAGAATATTATAGAAAAATAATTGCTTTAGCTAGTGAATTCAGTTTAACACAAGGCAATTTACCTGCAGGCAAACTGCACGCTGACTGCTCCCTTTCCTGACCATCAGATTTAATCTCCTACAGTTAGTCCTGATCACAACCGAAAAACTATTATTTCCGGTTTTAATAGAATTCATTAGGTTCAGGATGAACTGGCATGATCTCAAAAGTCATAGCAATTTCTACTCTTTAAGCATTCTTACCCAGTGGCCTTTTCTATTGCTGGACTCTAAATTCCTTTCAATATGACTTGGACTAAAATTTATATTACACAAATAAAACAAAAGTGAATTTATGAACTCATGATACATACTTGTTACACTCATAAAATCCTTCTGTGTAGTTCTCACTTAATTTGTTGGCACTATAAATATTTATAAACTGTACTGTTTTTTGCAATGGCTGTATTAAAATTTGAATGAGAACGTCAGTAGTACCAAATTATACTGAAAGTTCAAACTTCTAACTTAGATTTGGTATAAAATTGTATTGCAAGTTTGTGTCTGATTTCAATCCCCTTCAGTAGCTAGACTTCAAACATTTCAAAAAAACCCTTAACACACAATAACTCAATTTCCTAGATGAGGTGCATCAGACGAAATGCAGCACAGAAAACTATAACAATATTCTTTATAAAGAAAAATAAATAAATACAGAAGATCACTTAGTTTGTTGAAGCTTTTTGTTACCACATCAAAGCCTGTAGTTTTGAAATACATGGGTTAATGCTAAACTGTAGATCAACAGAGGGATCTTTAAAATAATTTCAATAACTCAAATGTCATTTCTCTTTCACTTCTTGGAGTTAGAATATTACGTGATGATTTAAGCACACCATGGTTAAGAAAATTGGCAACTGGTATCTTTGTCATTTTCTTTAGAATTTAAAAGATATAAACAATGATATTTGTATTTATGCAAGTGTAAGTGATTACCAAAGGACCATTTTGGGGAACAAAGAAGAAGAAAGCAAGGAGGGAGAAGAAAAACATGAAACCAAAGCAGAAGGGCTTGGGAGGCATGAGGACAACCTGGAGAGAGAGAGCGTGTCAAGGCCAACAGAAGAGAGAACCAGGGAAAGTGGTGAGGTCATAGACTCAAAGCCTGGTAAAAAAAGGACCATTGAATTCGATGACTGGTTGGGAAGGGGAGCTTTTAATAAAATGCAATACCAGGAGAGTTTGGGGAGTGAAAAATTGGATTACAAGGAATGGAGGGGACTGAGAAGAGAGAATTTGATGTATTTTTTTCATGAAGTGTGTGAGTCAAGGTACTGAGAGCACAGGATGGTGGCTTCAAGGGTGAGCAAGGAGAACATGAGTCAATGCATGGAGAACCGCATGTTAGCTCTCTCTGCTCACACTCACAGAGTTATGACTTAGAAGAAAATTATTCCAGAATACCAGCTTTCCCCTAATATCTACTTAAGCAAATATTAAATGTTTAAAAGTTCTTTCATCTGTCTAGTGTGAATTCCAAACTTGTTCCCATTTTCTTCAAATACTTGAATTAAACAAAAAAGGAATTTCCAGAGTTCTTTGAAATGTTGTTAATTAACTGTGTAGGTGGACATGCCTGCCTGCATCCCATTCACAGTTAAGTGTACCCCCCGTACTGGAATCAGCTCAATAGTCACTTCTTTTATAGTATACTGCTATATAATTTCTAGCTAGTATCTGTCTTATTCTTCTATGTACTTTTAATCATCTGCTTTTTTTTTTTTTTTGGTATGTGTCTAATTCAACTTTAGCTAATCCTCTCTAGTTCTAGAAATGGATTCTCAACTGCTAATAATATTTTTTTTTCTGTTTCCTTAGTTGGGGCTCAAATAGTCACTGAATCCACTTTTATACAGTTATCTACTTTCTTTGTCTTTTTACTCTTTCTTATCATAAGCCAGCCCATCTGGAAGTGAACGTGTATTTAACAAAGTAGATTTTGTTCAATTTTAAAAGAGTTAGCATTGGGTTTATATTTATATAACAGAATTCATGTCAGTTGAAACTTCTTTTGAAATACTTGTTCATCTCAGAATATGAATTAGTAAAGTTAAAACAACTTTCTCATATTTCTAATTGTTTTTTTTTTTTTTTCACCAAAGCACTAAACATTTCAGAGGGTACTGGAGATCCATAGAATAAACACAGTGCTTGGTAGTGAGGTGTAAGTGTTTAGAGCACATCATACATAGATTTGGAACCAGTTCAAATCTATCAACAATTATACGTTATTTTCCCTAGAGAAAGGTTTAAAGATATTCAAGCTTCCATCGGGAAGCATTTGTCATTTGCTGCTGATTTCTTAGAGAATCCTTGTACAATCCATGAACAAGTGATAATCACTTAGGTGTATGCTACTGGCTCTGAATATAAAGAGCAGTCTGCACCTATAAATACAGAGAACAAAGTGATGGTTCTCAGACGGTGGGGTGGGGGGTGGGCAAAATGGGTGAAGGGGAGTGGGAGGTACAGGCTCCCAGTTATGAAATGAATTAAGTCACAGGAATAAAAGACACAACATAAGGAACACAGTCAATGATATTGTAATAGTGTTGTATGGGGACAACTGGTAGCTACACTTGCTGTGAGCACAGCCTAATGTATAAATTTGTCCAGTCACTATGTTGTGCACCTGAAACTAATGTAACATTGTGTATCAACTATACTCAAATTAAAAAACTAAAAGAGCAGAGCAGTCTTGGGGGGGGTGGAGCAAGACGGCAGAGGAGTAGGAGACCTGGATTTCGTCTGGTCCCAGGAATTCAGCTGGATAGGGATCAAACCAGTCTGAACACCTATGAACTCAAAGGGAGATCGAAGAAAAGAATAGCAACAACTCTCTGAACAGAAAAGCGACGACTTTCTGGAACATAGGACATGCGGAGAAGTGAATCCAAGGCGATATTCGGGAGGATAGACGGCGGGGGAGGGGGCCTCCATTGGCCGCTTCTGGCAAGTGATAGAGCAGTGGAGCACAAAGTCGGAACTTTTAGAAGTCAGGTCTGTTGAGGGATGTCGCTCGAGTGGCTAAGCAGGGGGAAGAACCCTCGCTGGGACAGTGTGGTCTCAGGACCCTTGGGGTCACAGAAAGACCAGGGGTGCCTGAGTGCAGCAGAGCTCCCAGGTATTGGAGTGGGGAAGCCAGCTGCAGAGACGGAGCCGAGGAGTGGGCTCTCAGCTCGGGGTTGTCATAAACCGTGATCCGCGGCACAGTCAGGCCACTGCTCCTCCAGCAGGGACCCAAAAAGCGGCAGATCCGGGGAGACTCCCCTTCCTCCCCGGGGAGGAGCGGCGCGGTAGTGCACTGCAGGGATCTGCGGGGTTTGGAGACTCCACACGGGGTCAGGTGCCAGAGATAGAAACGCTGGGTCACAGGCCGGGTGAGCTTGGAGTGTGGCCGGAGACCGGGGAGATGGGAGACTGACTGCTTTTCTCTGGGGCCGCACTGAGGAGTGGGGCCCCGAGTTCTCGGCTTCTCCGGGCCAGAGATTGGGAGGCCGCCATTTTCACTCTCAGCCTCCAAAGCTGTGTGGAAAGCTTGCAGGGAACAAAAGCTCCCGAGAGCAAACCCGAGCAGATTACTTAGCCCGGACCGGCAAGGGTGGGACAATTCTGCCTCCAGCAAAGATATTTGGGAACCATGGCAACAGGCCCCTCCCCCAGAAGATCATCGAGAACAGCCAGTCAAGACCAAGTTTACCGATTGATGAGAATGGCAGAACGCCAGCACTAGGGGAATACAGCACATAGAATTCATGGCTTTTTAAACATGATTCCTTAGTCTTTCAAAGTTAATATTTTTTAATTTTTTTTTTGAATTTTTCTTTTTCCATTTTTCAACCCACATCTTATCAATCTTTTTTTAAAAAATATTTTTATTTTTCATTTTTAGAGTCATATTCTATCCCTTCATAGTAGTTACCCTTATTTTTGGTATATATATATATATATATATATATATATATATATATATATATATAT
>NW_022589728.1:14325378-14408588 GCF_004348235.1 Phoca vitulina | reverse complement strand
TCTCCTGCCTGATCATATTCTCTCCCTTTTTTTTTTTTTTAAATCCTCTTCTTTCTTTTTTCAACCAACTTCTTATCTTATCAACTCCTTTTATAAAATCATTTATAATTTTCATCTTTACAGTCGTATTCCATCCCTTCATCGTATTTACCCTTATTTTTGTACATATATAAGTTTTTCTTTCTTTAAGATTTTGGGAGGCACTTTCTTCTAACAGACCAAAATACGCCAAAAATCTAGTGTGTGGCACTGATCTATGCACCAGCCTGATCATATTTGATCATATTCTGTTTTTTTGTATTGTTTTGTTTTTGTCTGCTTTTATCTTTTTCTTTTTCCTTTTTTTTTCTTTTCTTTTTCTTTTTTCTTTCTTTCCCTTTCTTTTCCCCCGATTTCAGGTCTTTTCTGATTTGCTTAGTGTATATTTTGTGGGGACATTGTTACCCTGTTAGCATTTTGTTCTCTCATTCGTCTATTTTCCTCTGGACAAAATGACAAGATGGAAAAGATCACCTCAAAAGAAAGAACAAGAGGCCATACTGACTGCCAGGGACCTAATCAATACGGACAGTAGTAAGATGTCAGAACTAGAGTTCAGAATGATGATTTTAAAGATACTAGTTGGAATTGAAAAAAGCCATGGAAGATATTAGAGAACCCTTTCTGGAGAAATAAAAGAACTAAAATTTAACCAAGTCGAAATCAAAAAGGCTATTAATGAGGTGCAATAAAAAATGGAGGCTCTAACTGCTAGGATAAATGAGACAGAAGAGCGAATTAGTGATATAGAAGACCAAATGATGAAAAATAAAGAAGCTGAGAAAAAGAGAGATACACAACTACTGGATCATGAGGGCAGAATTCGAGAGATAAGCAATACCATAAGACAAAACAACATTAGAATAATTGGGATCCCAGAAGAAGAAGAAAGAGAGAGAGGGGCAGAAGGTATATTGGAGCAAATTATAGCAGAGAACTTCCCTAATTTGGGGAAGGAAACAGACATCAAAATCCAGGAGGCACAGAGAACCCCCCTCAAAATTAATAAAAATAGGTCAACACCCCGACATCTAATAGTAAAACTTACAAGTCTCAGAGACAAAGAGAAAATCCTGAAAGCAGCTTGGGACAAGAGGTCTGTAACGTACAATGGTAGAAACATTAGACTGGCAACAGACCTATCCACAGAGACCTGGCAGGCCAGAAAGGACTGGCGTGATATATTCAGAGCACTAAATGAGAAAAATATGCAGCCAAGAATACTATATCCAGCTAGGCTGTCATTGAAAATAGAAGGAGAGATAAAAAGCTTCCAGGACAAACAAAACTAAAGGAATTTGCAAACACAAAACCAGCCCTACAAGAAATATTGAAAAGGGTCCTCTAAGCAAAGAAAGAGCCTAAAAGTAACATAGACCAGAAAGGAACACAGACAATATACAGTAACAGTCACCTTACAGGCAATACAATAGCACTAAATTCATATCTTTCAATAGTTACCCTGAATGTAAATGGGCTAAATGCCCCAATCAAAAGACACAGGATATCAGATTGGATAAAAAAAACAAGACCCATCGATGTGCTGTCTGCAAGAGACTCATTTTAGACCCAAAGATACCCCCAGATCAAAAGTGAAGGGATGGAAAACCATTTACCATGCTAATGGACACCAAAAGAAAGCTGGGGTGGCAATCCTTATATCAGACAAATTAGATTTTAAACCAAAGACTGTAATAAGAGATGAGGAAGGACACTATATCCTACTTAAAGGGTCTATCCAACAAGAAGATCTAACAATTGTAAATCTCTATGCCCCTAACATGGGAGCAGCTAATTATATAAGGCAATTAATAACAAAACCAAAGAAACACATCGACAACAATACAATAATAGTGGGGAACTTTAACACCCCCCTCACTGAAATGGACAGATCATCTAAGCAAAAGATCAACAAGGAAATAAAGACTTTAAGTGACACACTGGACCAAATGGACTTCACAGATATATTCAGAACATTCCATCCCAAAGCAACAGAATACACATTCTTCTCTAGTGCCCATGGAACATTCTCCAGAATAGATCACATCCCAGGTCACAAATCAGGTCTCACTGGTACCAAAAGATTGGGATCCTTCCCTGAATATTTTCGGACCACAATGCTTTGAAACTAGAACTCAATCACAAGAGGAAAGTTGGAAAGAACTCAAATACATGGAGGCTACAGCATAAACCCAACAGGAGAAGAGAAATAATAAAGGTCAGAGCAGAAATCAATGAAATAGAAACCAAAAGAACAGTAGAACAGATCAATGAAACTAGGAGCTGATTCTTTGAAAGAATAAACAAGATTGATAAACCCCTGGCCAGACTCATCAAGAAGAAAAGAGAAATGACCCAAATCAACAAAATCATGAATGAAAGAGGAGAGATCACAAGCAACACCAAAGAAATACAAACAATTATAAGAATGTATTATGAGCAACTACATGCCAGCAAATTAGATAATCTGGAAGAAATGGATGCATTCCTAGAGATATATAAACTACTAAAACTGAACCAGGAAGAAATAGAAAACCTGAACAGACCTATAACCACTAAGGAAATTGAAGCAGTAATCAAAAATCTCCCAAAAAACAAAAGCCTAGGGCCAGATGGGTTCCCAGGGGAATTCTACCAAACATTTAAAGAAGAATTAACACCTATCCTTCTGAAACTGTTCCAAAAAATAGAAATGGAAGGAAAACTTCCAAACTCATTTTATGAGGCCAGCATTACCTTGATCCCCAAACCAGACAAAGACCCCATCAAAAAGGAGAATTACAGACAATATCCTTGATGAACATGGATGCAAAAATTCTCACCAAAATACTAGCCAATAAGGTCCAACAGTACATTAAAAGGATTATTCACCACGACCAAGTGGGATTTATCCCTGAGCTGCAAGGTTGGTTCAACATCCACAAATCAATCAACGTGATACAATGCATTAATAAAAGAAAGAACAAGAACCATATGATCCTCTCAATAGATGCAGAAAAAGCATTTGACAAAGTACAGCATCCTTTCTTGATCAAAATGCTTCAGAGTATAGGGATAGAGGATACATACCTCAATATCATAAAACCTATCTATGAAAAACCCACAGCGAATATCATTCTCAATGGGGAAAAACTGAGAGCTTTTCCCCTAAGGTCAGGAACATGGCTGGGATGTCCACTATCACCACTGCTATTCAACATAATACTAGAAGTCCTAGCCACAGCAATCAGACAACAAAAAGAAATAAAAGGCATCCGAATTGGCAAAGAAGAAGTCAAACTCTCACTCTTTGCAGATGATATGACACTTTATGTGGAAAACCCAAAAGACTCCACCCCAACATAGCTAGAACTTATACAGGAATTCAGTAAAATGGCAGGATATAAAATCAATGCATAGAAATCAGTGGCATTCCTACACACCAACAACAAGACAGAAGAAAGAGAAATGAAGGAGTCGATCCCATTTACAATTGCACCCAAAACCTTAAGATACCTAGGAATAAATCTAACCAAAGAGGCAAAGAATCTGTACTCAGAAAACTTTAAAATACTCATGAAAGAAATTGAGGAAGACACAAAGAAATGGAAAAACGTTCCATGCTCATGGATTGGAAGAACAAATATTGTGAAGATGTCAATGCTACCTAGAGCAATCTACACATTTAATGCAATCCCTATCAAAATACTTTTTTCAAAGAAATGGTACAAATAATCCTAAAATTTGTATGGAACCAGAAAAGACCCCGAATAGCCAGAGGAATGTTGAAAAAGCAAAGCAAAGCTGGTGGCATCACAATTCCAGACTTTAAGCTCTATTACAAAGCTGTCATCATCAAGACAGTATGGTAGTGGCACAAAAACAGACACATAGATCAATGGAACAGAATAGAGAGCCCAGAAATGGACCCTCAACTCTATGGTCAACTAATCTTCGACAAAGCAGGAAAGAATGTCCAATGGAAAAAGGACAGTCTCTTCAACAAATGGTGTTGGGAAAATTGGACAGCCACATGCAAAAGAATGAAACTGGACCATTTCCTTACACCACACACAAAAATAGACTCAAAATGGTTGAAAGACCTCAATGTGAGACAGGAGTCCATCAAAATCCTAAAGGAGAACACAGGCAGCAACCTCTTCGACCTCAGCCGCAGCAACTTCTTCCTAGAAACATTGCCAAAGGCAAGGGGAGCAAGGGCAAAAATGAACTATTGGGACTCATCAAGATAAAAAGCTTTGCACAGCAAAAGAAACAGTCCACAAAACCAAAAGACAACTGACAGAATGGGAGAAGATATTTGCAAATGACATATCAGATAAAGGGCTAGTATCCAAAATCTATAAAGAACTTATTAAATTCAACACCCAAGAACAAATGATCCAATCAAGAAATGGGCAGAAGACATGAACAGACATTTTTCCAAAGAAGACATCCAAATGGCCAACAGACACATGAAAAAGTGCTCAACATCGCTCGGCATCAGGGAAATCCAAATCAAAACCTCAATGAGATATCACCTCACACCAGTCAGAATGGCTCAAATGAACAAGTCAGGAAACGACAGATGTTGGCGGGGATGCGGCGAAAGGGGAACCCTCCCTCCTACACTGTTGGTGGGAATGCAAGCTGGTGCAACCACTCTGGAAAACAGTATGGGGGTTCCTCAAAAAGTTGAAAATAGACCTACCATACGATCCAGCAATTGCACTACTAGGTATTTACCCCAAAGATACAAGTGTAGGGATCTGAAGGGGCACGTGCACCCCGATGTTTATAGCAGCAATGTCCACAATAGCCAAACTGTGGAAAGAGCCAAGATGTCCAATGAGAGATGAATGGATAAAGAAGATGTGGTATATATATATACAATGGAATATTATGCAGCCATCAAAAGGAATGAAAGCTTACCATTTGCAATGACATGGATGGAACTGGAGAGTGTTATGCTGAGCGAAATAAGTCAATCAGAGAAAGACATGTATCATATGACCTCACTGATATGAGGAATTTTTAATCTCAGGAAACAAACTGAGGGTTGCTGGAGTGGTGGGGGGTGGGAGGGATGGGGAGGCTGGGTGATAGACATTGGGGAGGGTATGTGCTATGGTGAGCACTGTGATTTGTGCAGGACTGTTGAATCACAGACCTATACCTCTGAAACAAATAATACATTATATGTTTAAAAAAAAAGAAGAAGAAGAAGAAGAAGATAGCAGGAGGGGAAGAATGAAGGGGGGGACATCAGAGGGGGAGATGAACCATGAGAGACGATGGACTCTGAAAACCAAACTGAGGGTTCTAGAGGGGAGGGGGATGGGAGGATGAGTTAGCCTGGTGATGGGTACTAAGGAGGGCACGTTCTGCATGGAGCACTGGGTGTTATATGCAAATAATGAATCATGGAACACTACATCAAAAACTAATGATGTAATGTATGGTGATTAACATAACATAATAATAAAAAAATATTGTATGACCTCAGTTATGTAAATTTAAAAAGTTGCATAGTAATACTATGTATTTTTAAGGAATGCACATATATATAGTAACACTTGAAATAAATATACAAATATAACAAATAAATGCAGAATATAGCGTGAAAAAAGGGATCAGGGAACAGTAAACAAGAAGGGTTTAACTGTGTTGGAAAAGTTTTGTCTTTATTTCATTTGTGATAACATGAGTATTTGTTGACTATTTCATTACTCTTTATTAGGTATTACATACTGCTTGAAGATAAAAATTTTAAAAATATCCTTCCATTTCTCTCCGTTCCCGTTGCCATGATCATAGACTGGCCAACCATTGTTTCTCTGGGACAACTGCAATGACCTCTAAATACAACTCCTGGCATCTCTCGTTTTCCTCTAATTTATTTTCTTTATTACAGCCAGAATAATATTTTTTAAACCCAATCGTGCTGACGTCATAGTTGCTTAAAACACCTCAAGGGTTTCCCACTGCTCAAAGATAAAAGGTTAACTCCTTGGGACATTCTGAGAGGTCTTTACCTTTCCCTCCTCTAATCACTTCTGCAGACTCCTTGTTGTCCTTCCCTTCACAATCGTGCTCTCGCCATCCTAACCTGCTTCCCAATACCCAGTTGAAACGTTCTGTCTAAACTGTTGGTCTTCACACACCCTGTTCCCTTTTTGTGGAATATCGTCTTTCATTCTCACCTTCCATCTGCTTTCCTGTCCCTGCAGTCAGCCCTTCCCCAACCTGGGTACCTGGCCAACTCCCATGTATTTTTAGGTTTCAGCAGAGATCTCACTTCCTCTGGAAAGTCATCCCTGGCCCCTGGAAAGTCTGGGCAATATAACACTTCTATGTGCTCCTAAGTGCCCAGTTCTGCCACCTACTTTTATGTCTTTCTTTGGGGAGTGAAGACTCATTCTTTTTTTATAATCAATTTTCTGACTCACATACAAGATTATAAACCAACTGTAATCAGCACTGTTTTCCCATGCCAAGCTTACACTAACAACTCAATATATATATATTTAATCAAAAGAATGAACAAACCTGGTTACTAGGTTTTTGAGTCACAATTTTAGTTGAGAATTGAGAAAACTTAAAAAAAAAACAAAACAGAAAGCAACTGCACATCCATCAAAGTGCCTCTTATGTTGCTAGTGGGAGTGTAAATTTGTGCAGCCACTTTGGATAGAGTTTCATATTCCCACTGAAGCTAGATATGTGTACGTCTTATGACCTAGTGTTCCCACTCCTGGGTCTGTAGCCAGGAGAGATGAATGCATACACCCACCAAAGACCTGTACAAGAATCTTAGCATCTTTTCATAGCCAAAGTCTGCAAGAGCCCCAAATGTCTATCAACAGTAGAATAGATAAATAAATGTGGTATGTTCATATGCTGGAAGCTGCACAACAACAAAAAAGAATGATACACACAAGGACATAGTTAAATCTCATGGACATGATACTGAGTGAAGGACATCAGGCTCGATAGAGCATATACCATATGATTCCATTTCTCTGAGGTCCTAAGAAAGACAGGTCTGAGCCATGGTGATGGAGATTGGAATAGGGAGCATGGGTAGGAAGGCAGGGGAGGGGGGTTGTCTCTAAAGCTGGAAATTACATGGTGTTGGAAAACCACACAATTTTTTCTAAAGCTTCACAACCTTTTTTTCTATACAAGAAAGTTGGAGTTGCAGGGTTTTTCAAATTTATACTCCCCTGTTTCATTCATTTTGGAATTGACATGAGTCTTATCAAATGCATTTCTTTCTTTTTTAAAGATTTAATTGTTTATTTGGGAGGGAGAGAGAGAGTGCGAGAGTGCATGCGCGCAAGTCGGGGGAGAGGCAGAGGAAAGACTCTCAAGCAGACTCCCTGCTGAGCATGGAGCACAATGCGGGGCTTGATCTCAAGGCCCTGTGATCGTGACCTGAGCCAAAATCAAGAGTCGGTTGCCCAGGCACCCCTCAAATGCATTTCTTAAGAAAGGTAAGTGTGCAGAGGATCAGCAATCTTTCCCATGTGTAATTAAAATAATTGAGACACTGCGCAATAGGTAGGAGGAAAAGAACCATGGCCCGGGCACCTGGGTGGCTTAGTCAGTTAAGTGTCTGCCTTCAGCTCAAGTCATGATCTCAGGGTCCTGGAATCAAGCCCCATGTCGGGCTCCCTGCTCAGCAGGGAGTCTGCTTTTCCCTCTTTCTCTGCCCCTCCCCCTGCTTGTACTCTCTCTCTCTCTCTCAAATGAATAAAATCTTAAAAAAAAAAAAGAACCATGGCCAAAGACTTAACTTCCTTCCTTAAATTAGTTTGTGTGTGCCATTTGATGCTATTAGAAGGAATCAAACAAAAACCTGCAGTTTCCTAATAATGACTGAAGAAAACATTAGTCCCATTAGAAGAAATTATGTAAATGAAGCCACTTTTATTACAGAGCCACCTTGAATGGGAGTGGGGGAAACACAGTGAGAAGTTATCAATCTGCAATTTGCAAAAGAACTTTCGTTTTCCTTTTAAACGTCAAGCTCCCCTAATCTTACTTGTATTTGATTTTTATTTTTATTATTTTTTTTTTTTAAAGATTTTATTTATTTATTTGACAGAGAGAGACACAGCGAGAGAGGGAACACAAGCAGGGGGAATGGGAGAGGGAGAAGCAGGCTTCCCGCGGAGCAGGGAGCCCGATGTGGGGCTCGATCCCAGGACCCTGGGATCATGACCTGAGCCGAAGGCAGACGCTTAACGACTGAGCCACCCAGGCGCCCCACTTGTATTTGATTTTTAGTTGTCTGTTTATTAGCTGTATATTTTTGTATATTGGTTTGTCTACTTTCGATGTGCATCAGGTCCATCGGGAAGAACAAGGGATGTCCCTGTAAAAACAGCCCTCCAAAAGCTTCAAAGGACTTAAGCACTGAAAACATTTCAAATATTAATTATAACGTACATTTACAGATATTGACATTTGTGGTATGTAATTGCTGCACCTGATTACACTAAAATTTGCTAACAGATGATTTTTTAAAAATAAGTAAACCTTGCATTTGTAATCTATGAATTTTAAACACCTGTAGTTTACTTAGTTAATTACTAAGCTCATTCAACACATCTGGCTTCTCTTTGTGTTAATAATTATTTGATTACAATGTTATGCCTTTTATGCTAATCAGGATTTTGAGGCCATAAAAATGTGCTACCTTTGTGCTTCATGCTGGCACTAATGTGTTATATTTACAGTGTGGTGTATTCATAATTCATGCATGCATATGCATGTATGCACACATTTTACTTCATTTGTGCAATAGAAAATTTTCTTTTCAATCTGTTTTTTCTTTCTTTCTCTTTCTTTCTTTTTCCTTCTCTTTTCTTGCAAAGTTTACCACCTGAAAAGGATACCCTTACTTATTTTTCAATTGTGGTAGGAAAAATTCCTCATCTGAAGAAAAAAGAATAGATATTTGTTTTAATGCAATAGAATTCTTTTTGATAAATAGAAGGAAAAGTCATGTAGTCCTTTTAGTTGTTCCCTTTTTGAAAGGTATCTGGATAAATAGGACAATATTGGTATTTCTGACCCATGAATGTGGCTGCTGGTGTGGTTTAAAACCCTCTACAAAAGACTATTTTTCTTAATTGCTTCCGTTGCTGAAATAATTGTGAAAGCTGGAAAGAGGTCTGATTATAATTGCAAACTTGGATGTGGTAAAAACCTCTCTGGCAGGTTCTTATCTATCACCATCAATCTCAAGTTGCACAGTAATCGTGTTGGATGCTTGCGAGAGGCAGCCTCTTGGGAGACAGAGACACTGTTTCAGATATGACTACATGTCATCATACCAAGTTTGGACATCCCTCATGCCAACAATTCTATGTCCTTCATCTAAACAGGATTAAGTTATCACCAGCTAGATATTCCACAAATGTATAAAGTCCAGTGGCCACAAACGAGTTACCTAAATAATGGACATTATTGCGTTTTATTACTATTTAATTCTTTTGGGAATAATGCTATTTAAGATCATTTCTTTTCTTTTTTTTTTACACCCCATGGCTGAGTCACGGAAGTCTCCGTCCTAAGGTTCTAAGGAGTTCAGGGTGCTTCTAAAACATTAATTAATTCATATTAGAAAGTGAATTCTTACTAGCAATGATTAAGCCCAATAATTTTAATTATCCTAAATGAAGTAAAAATCACTTTTAGCTCTCCTTAGTTAAAGGTGAATTTGAAGTTTTCCACAGAATATTTCATTCTTTTCAATTTGCTAATCATGGGAGAAATACACATTTTTGTTTTTCTTTACAGATAGCAGCTACTTTTATATCAAAACATCCAACTTGTCTGAAAGCATACTTAGCTACATTTTCTCTATGTACTTAGATGGATACACATACTATTATCCAAAGTAGGAAAACTCCTCTCCTTCACAATTCTGCCTGCACCCACCAAACAATCCTCCTACCATGGGTTGGGGTTATTTCCACCAGGGGGAGGGGGGATCTTGCCAGGATCTTCAGGAATGCTTGGTCGTTGCTGTGGCTCGACCTTTTGCAATGACTGAAGGAGTAAGAGTATGAGGCCACAAGTGTCTGTCTATGCTTGCCCTATTTCCCTTCTGTCTAAACACAAAGAGCTGTCAAACAGTGTAGGTTTTCTCCCATGAACACAGTAATCTCACTCTACTTAGGGATCAATATAAATTTAAAAATCTTATTAGGTCACAAGATTTTCTCTGAGAATGAATGCATAAATTTTCCCTTGCTCAGCTCTTTAACAGAAAGACTGTTTACAATCATTGTTCCCTACCCATCATATGGCAAAAAAAATTTCATACTTTCTTAATTAACACTTTCTAATCTAAAACCTCTCGTCTATATTAATTGTATTATATTGCACAACAAAGTTATTTAGAACTATTTTAATTCATAGACATTTATGCAGCCATTGGGTGACTCACACAGTCTGCTATATTTTTCCTGTAAGAACGATGCCTCGAGTCTCTTGTCGACCAACGGTAAGGCCTGATGGCATCTTCTTTGTTATTTGAGGATCAGGATTGTGCATCAGGAACTCTGTGCGCACGGAAAGGCCAAGGTCTGGAGAAGTGGAGGCTGGTTCAATCAGTAATCTGAATATGCCCCAACCATCACTGAGGCTGGAAAAAAAACCAATCATCCACCAAGGGTCCAACTGTTTTCCTCAGAGTCTGGGATTTAGATGTTATGGTTTTTGAGGAAGTTTAGCTCTTTAAGAGTTAGTTTGGAGGCTTTCCAGAAACAGATCAAACAGATCTTTCTACTGTCACAACTGTCATTCCTTTAAAAGTCTGATTCCTCAGTGAAGGGCACTGTTTCTAAGGGCCGTGTTTGGTGGAGGAAGAAGCTGTAGTATTTTTTTTTTTTTTAAGATTTTATTTATTTATTTGACAGAGAGAGACAGCGAGAGAGGGAACACAAGCAGGGGGAGTGGGAGAGGGAGAAGCAGGCTTCCCGCGGAGCAGGGAGCCCTATGTGGGACTCGATCCCAGGACCCTGGGATCATGACCTGAGCCGAAGGCAGATGCTTAACGACTGAGCCACCCAGGTGCCCCAGGAAGAAGCTGTAGTATTGAAAACAGCATTTGCACCACGGACCTCATCAGCAAGTCTGGAAAGGCAGTTTGCCTGCATTCTAATCCGTCTCACTGGTAAGAAAAAGAAAACAAAATCTCCATTTGGGTAGCAGGCTATCGGCTGACTTTTTTTTTTTAAACCTTTAATCAGAGAATTGAAATAGAAAGGACACTTGCATTCTCTCTCTATCCTTCAGGCGTTTAATTTTCACGGATGTGTTTAACATTCTCTAATTTCAGGCCACGTGCCGGGTAGCCTGTAAGACTTTAGGCAAGTTACATAAAATTTCAATTTCAACCTAAAAGCCCAGGTAGTTCCCTTATATCTAAAAATTGAGGCAGTCTTCAGCAAAGAATTATGTTAGCTGGTACATTTGCCTCTGTTTGGGGAACGTTACACATTAAAATTTCCAGCTTCTAGATGTGACTCTGATAAGATATCTATTACCCCAGGGCAGACCAGCCCATGAAGAAGGGCATTGGAATTGGTGAGCATGTGCAAAATAAATGCTGAAAGGACAGAAATCGTCGTCCCAACAACCCTCTCTCCATGATGTCATGTTATATCAGAGACCAGTATGAGCTATTATGTGGCCCTCAGTAAAGAGCCACGAAGAAGGGAAGGGCAGATGCATAATACATTCCAGAGGCATTTTAGGTAAGGATGGACCAATATCACATAACTCAGAGGAAGTGCAGTTAAATAAAAGGTTGCTGAAAAGAGAGCAGCCACCTTTTCTTTCCTTTTTTTTTTTTTAAGGTTTATTTATTTATTTGAGAGAGGGGGTGGGATGGACAGAGGGAGAGAGAGAATCCTGAAGAAGACCCCTGAGCATGGAGCCTGATGTGGGGCTCAATCTCAAGACCCTGAGATCATGATCTGAGCCGAAATCAAGAGCTGGATGCTTAACCTACTGAGCCACCCAGGCGCTCCAGCAGCTACCTTTCCTAGTGGGCATGGTAACATGGGGAAGAACAACTTCTTTCCTCTTCTCCACTTTATCCAGAATCTAACCAGTACCTTCTCTTCCAGCCATTCACCAGATCAGACTGATTTGCCGTAGGAAGCCAGGTAACTGATGGAGTGGGCCATTTTGGCTTTGGGGAATAGTGTGTGGAAAACGGACTAGAATGAAAAGAGGAGAGGCAAGAAATGGCTGCCATTGTCAGAGAAAGATCAACTGGTTGGGCCCAGGAGAAAAGAGAATTTTGTGGGGATCTTCAATAAACCTGGAATCAATAGGTCAGAGCCATGCATTAGATAAAATTAACAAAAGACAGAATTTAAATTACAAGATAATAAATAATCCCATTAGAATTTGTGTAGCTATTTTATGATTCATAATATTCTTTGGTTATTTATTTTACTCATGACCATGAATACTACTCTCAAATTCAGATAGCTTATAATAGAGTACACCACACAATGCATATTTATTTATTAACATTTAGAATAAAGACATTCCTATCACTTAATGTGAATGTATAAATATGTTAGGGCCATCAGCTCATCACAAAATACCAGGAATTGTTATTGAAAACATTCTGGGCCATTTATATAATGATTCTCAGTATTGAATAAAAAAGTTCTACTTTGGGGATATATAAATTGTAGCTTCTTAGTTTGATAAATACTTAATTTGGTCATAACTACACATCACATGAAGGCTTTGGTTTAGTGTTTGCATGTGAATTGTAATAAGTCTTTGTGAGGTCAATTCTTGCAGTTAATAGAAATATAAGCAGGGGATTAAAGAGAGTGTCAACAGCCCACAGCATTAGTGTTGGTGACAATTAAAACTTACCCGTCAGACAAAGTATAAGATAAATGGATTATTTGTGAACATTTTGCTTAGATTAAGAACAAAGTCAGATGCTCTGAGCAAAAAACAAACAAACAAACAAGATCTCAGCTGACTGTAGGACAATGATTCATAAGACTAGCTCATCCCAGAACTCTTCAAGTCTTCTTGTTGTGGACTAGAGTCTCAAAGGCTCATTCCCAAGAAAATCTAACCAGGCTCCTAATCAACACAGAGATGCTGGTGAACAGAATTGGAGAACTTTCTTTTAGGCTAGTTGCTTCTGATTGTTCCTAGATTTTTAATGAAGTGATGGCAGATGCCTTTCTTCCTCAGCCATGCTCCCAGCTCCACACCCTCCCACACACACCTCTTGTCTCACAAGTAGCAAAAGCAGAAAGACAGGGAGAAGACGCTAGGGACCGCAAGTTAGCTAGGAGAGAGGAAGGAAAGAGAGATTCCAAACAAGCCTTCTGTAATCTGTTTCCATATCACACACAGGTTAAACATAGCATTGCAGAAATTCTAAGGACCATCCATCCTATGCCTAGCATTTACCTGAAAAGCAATCATAATGTTGTGGTCTGTCTGGTCTTCTGAGATGGGAATGGCAGCCCCAGTGCCTTCCCAATGACATTTCTCTACTGTTTTTGTCCAGCCTTGGACATTGCCAGTCCGTAGCCAAGAGTACACTTACTCTTTTCTGCTAAAGGGAGTCTGGCTTTGTAATGAGAGTACTCCATGAACTCAGCATCCTAGCTGCACCAAGAAGCAGATCCCTAGTCCATGGAAAAACTGCCACAACTGTCATATCTATGTGTCTCCATCTTGCTCTTTGGTCCTTTCACACTGTAATATGTTTATCTTTTTTTGGTTGTTTTGCCTGCTGATTTTATGTTTCTCAAGAGCTGGCATGGATTTATTTTTATACACACAGCACCTAACACAGGGCTAAACATACAGTGGGTATATAATAAATGTTCATTGATGAATTATTGGTTCTTAAAAAAAATAAGATGCACACCTTAAAATCAAGTGGTCAATTTCTTATGCATTAAAGAGTTAAATATAAAATATAAACTATAAAAGCCTTAGAGAAAACAAACACAAATATTTACCTTAGGGTGAAGAAGGACTATACAAACAAAAATAGCAAAGAAAGAAAATGATGAAGAGTAGATATGAAAAATTTGCCTTCGATGACTAATGAGAAGAATCGGTCCTGGAATTGAGAGCTGACCACTCCCACCTGTGTTTTGCTAAGCTTCTTTGAAAAGTGGTTTTGCCACAATTGAGTCTTTTCAACCACATTGTTAAAAGGAACAATATTCCTGTAAACAACACTATGTTTACACAGATAAATTGGTTTAATGCATTAAGGAAAAATGCTCCATGAATTAAACAAGATGCATTAAAATGTCTTTTAAAAAACTTAGCAACAAATAATTGGTTTGACTGTATTTTTTCAGAGTTTAGTTCATCAATCTGGGGTCACTTATGTGTGGCCCCAGGATTAAAGTACTAGGGAATTACTTAGTTATAAAATATGTACAGTTTTACAGCTCCACAAGGATGTAACAAGAAATGGTCCATTTACCACTGCCTTTTTTGCTCAGATTGTCTTACAAGTGGTATGTCATACTAACCAAGAAAATCCATAATTATATGTTAAGGATCCTAAGCAATCATTGAGAAAAAGTCATGCTCTGAAAAAGTTACAAACTTCATTGTTATACCTTTAATTTTTTTGCTATCTGATTCAAAATCACAAAGATTTTGGGGGGTAAATTATTGTTTGTCTAGTAAAATCAAAAGTTCTGAAATTTTATTTACAAAGCCTATTTTCAGTATTCATAAAGAAACACATATTTATAAGAAAGTAACAAAATGAAATACTTAATAAGACTTGTAATCTGCATATATAAATATTGGACACTTTAAAAATTAACTTGACTAATTTAGAATTCAAAATTAGCACTTGATCAAATTAGCTGGATAATGGTTGTCATTATTTGGTATCATAAAGATACAACTTTAATTATAATAAAGCATATAACATATAATAAAACACACAACTTTTTTTAAAAGACTTGTATTATGATGTCAATCATATTAGGCAGAAATCACTAACTGATGAGGCAAAGAGTAAAGTGTAGGCATGCCAAAAAGTCACTTTTCAAATTTGAGAAGTTAATGTGTTATAGGGAATAGTCTAATGCTTCCAGGAAAATCACTCAAATAGGTTGAAAATATAGTAAAATACTTTAGCTAGATAAGTAAAATAAAGTAAAATACTTTAGCTATAGATAAGTATGACTACTTGACAATGGTCATTATCCTATGACCTACTGAATTGTGGTCTCTTCACATTTCATATTCTGGGTGTGGAATTATTTTTAGCCAAAGTCAAACCTCTATTTGTAGTAAAATTCAGTACTACCTCCTGAAATGTTCTTTTGCTATTAGCAACTTTTAAAGTAGAGTGAAGCTCTGATAATTTAAATGTGGATATAGCCTCCTTACTAATTTTGGGTATCAGATACACCATCAGCAGCAGGTTAATTTCTAGGTAAGTTTGGTCAGGCTTCTAGAGATGATTCCTAATAGTTCCTATTCTCTAAGTTTTCTGTTTGTTTTTTTTTCCCCAGAGAATTCCAGTCTCCAGGCCAAAGGGAGCAGCTCCCCATGTGTCTATTAGTGTTCTGATGCTAGCTCTTTAGAATATTAATCTCTATGCCACAGATTCGTGTATTTTTTAACCCGCTTCAAGAATGAAAAGGATATAATGGCCCATTAGGAAACATTAAATCCTGATCATTTTGTTAATGTTCTCACTAATATGTGTTCTATAAAGTTGCTCACTTTTATAACTAAGATTCTAGTGTCATGGGTTAATGAGCCACATAGCTTCTAATGTTGTACATCGCCATTAATCCATTATCAGAAAAGGACGAATCTATCGCCCTAGCAGATGGATCAGAAGTCCTGTAGGGGTAAATTAACCCCCATCCTTTACCCCTGCGTCTTACAGATTTACAGAGTATTTTCACATCCTATCGCATTTGCCTCTTAAAACCATTCTCTGAAGTCAGGAGGCTAGTGTATTATTATTCTCATTTGTTTGAAGAGCCTGGCAGGGAAGGGCAGGCTCCTGTGTATCTTTGACCAAAAGAGGACTGTGGGAGGGGTCTCTTACTGGGAGGGTCATTGGCTGGCTGACTGCAGCTTCCCGAGGGTCTCAGGAAGGGAGGAAGAGGATGTCCAAGGTCAGTCAACCCTCGGTGACCTAGTCCTGATTGTTGAATTAGGAGTCAGTGTTTCAACCAGACAGCAGTTACACAACAGAGGAGGGAGGCACCGTGAGGTGCTGACCTGCTACTTGCCTATTCCCTTGCGCCTTATGTCAAGTTGTTCGGTGCACCAAGGCTAATAGCTTCCATATCGTATTCACAGGAGATGAGAAAGGTTGCTGAGACCCCTTCCCTCCTACCTGTTACTGCAGGGCCCCGTGCCTCAGGGGAGCTGACTCTACCCTCCACAGTGGCTGTTGGGCTAAGGGTGAACCCATTATCCTGTCAAGTGACTCTTTCAGGAAAGGGCTTGAAACCCAGCTCCCGGGGGCAGATGTGGGAGAAAATCAGTTACAAGGACTAAGAATTTTCTGCATAGCCAAGAGAGCACCATCATTTCTTTTTCTGGACATTATCATAAAGCATAACAAGAAAAACCAGCAACGACAATAACAGCTAACACATAGGTAGCACTTAACGTGCGAGCCACGGTTCTCAGCACTTTACGTATTGTAACCGACTTAATCCTTGCAACAACCCCGGGAGTAGGTGCTGTCACGCGACGGACCTTGTAGACGAGCAAATAGGCACTGGATTAGGAAGCCTGGATTGCTTCCTGTCCTCAGCTAACACTGCAACCTTCTCATTCTCAGATACACTTGAATATACTTGGGTTTATTTTCAGATCGTTTAAATAACTTGCTTTAATTGATAGCCATTAAGGGGCAGACCTGATTTTGGAAGGTGGCCTGACGTGGCAAAACAGAGACATGGTAATAACCTGGGTCCTAGATGACATTACCGCGTCAACCAGCCTTGAAGCCTGTTCTACTTGTGGGCTTTGGCGTGCAAGACGCTGGATGCCCTTCGCGTCTACAGCGCTCGAGTCCGAGTTTCTGTTACTTCTGGCATAAACTTTCCCAGGTGATCCAAGAGTCTACCTTAGCACCAATTACGGATGCAGCTACTTGTGTCTGAGTTTTGACCTTGGGATTTTGGGTCGGTTATTTTTTTCCTCTGAGGGAAAGCATCCTTTCCCTTTTTTATTTGTAAAAATGGAATGATAGGGGCGCCTCGGTGGCTCAGTTGATAAAGAGTCTGCTTTTGGCTCAGGCCATGATCCTGGGATCCTGTGATCCAGTCCGGTGTAGAGCTCCCTGCACAGCGGGGAGTCTGCTTCTCCCTCTGCCCCTCACCCCACTCTGGTGCTCTCTCTCAAATAAATACATAAAATCTAAAAAAAAAAAAAAGGAATGATAATAGCACTACTTCATCTGTGTGGTGAGGATCACGTGATATAATAAAGCACTTTAAACAGTGCCCCAAGTGGAGTTTGTATTCACTGACATGTAGTGAATATTAATGATTTTAAATATTATTATATATTACTTTATTACATTTTATTATTAAGCCTTGACATTTTTCTAATCCGTAAAACATGAATAACAATAAATTATAGGGCTGTAATGAGATACAATGAAAAACTCATACAAGGTGTTTAGCAGAATATCTGACATATGTAAGATGTCCAACAGATTTTTGGTATTTTTCTCTCCAATTAATTTTTTATTTTAATCAAAATAGTGTACATATGATGTAAAAGATAAAACAAGGCTAACGTCTTATAATGAAAAAAAGTGGTCCTTTGTATTTTGTGTTAAATCTATCAAAACATGTTATTTTTCCTAACAAAATCGTGTACATTAAAAAATAATACTGTCATCTTTTGTGTAAAGATCTACTCCTTCAATAAACCAGTCTGAATATACAAACTTCATACTTTTTATTTTATAAATGAAAACCAATTACAGCCTGTGCAAGCTGTTACATAAGAAATGTCATGCTATTATATAAGCAATTGGTTTCTTTCTAAGATGAAAAATGGAGACATGTCTGGAAAATTATATTGCTTGCTGATCCATAAAGTTGTATAGATCAAATATCCAAGTACAAAAATTAAATATCTAATACTATACCCCTAAGGAAATATTATACTATCTGGATAAACTGAAACCCTGATCTATCAAAATCTAGTGGTTTAATTCTGATTGCAAGACATATTAGTAATAGTAACCTGATTCTAAAAAGATTCCAAATACATTACAATTAACTTTCTAGCCCTCTCAGAAACTGATGAAGCTTTATACAGAGGCAATAAACTAAAACTCCATTTGCATTATTAAATTTAGTAATAGAATGAGGGATTCTATATATCAAAGTCATATTTAGTGACACATACAAATCACAGAACTGTTCACTTCAATCTGTTCTTGATTTGGGACCTAACAAATCTTAACCCATAAAATTCATTTGGGGGACACTCCTAGTAATTGAATGATATCCAATTTATAATAGACGTGCTTTGTAACAAAATGCAAATATTAATCTCAGTGATTATTAGTGACATTGTGCTTTCTCAATAAATATTTGTTGAATAGATAAGAACACAGGAGTAAATAAAGTGCCCATTCACAATGTTGTTAACTTTTTCCAACACAGTTTTTTTTAAAAACTTATGAGCTATTTATATATTGCATTATTATAGGGGAACAGAGATATCTAGTTTTATTAATTTGCCAAATATATCAATCTCTAGTATGTGAAAGTGCTGTAGTATTATGTTTTGGATATGTTTGAAGCATACAAATGCCAGTTTAGTGTCTACTATGTGCAAGACATTGGTATATGCTATGAGAAAGTCAACAATAAAAATGATATTATCTTGGTCTCTTTTTAAGATAGGGGACTAAAAACACACTTACAAAAACAATAGTAAAGGGGTGCCTGGGTGGCTCAGTCGGTTAAGGGGCTAACTTCAGTTCAGGTCGTGATCTCAGGATCCTGGGATGGAATCCCGAGTTGGGCCCCACACTCAGCAGGGAGTCTCCTTGAGGATTCTCTCTCTCTCCCTCTCCCCACCACCTCAAATAAATAAAATAAGATCTTGAAAAAAACAGTAGTAAAGAGTTATATTTTAAAGACACAATCCACAAGGATGGGGAAAAGATGAGATGAGGCAAGAGCACACAGTTTTGAAAGGTGGAAGTCAATGGACGAGCAGGAACCGACGGCAGTAGGAAAGATAGGGACAGACTCAAGTTAGACTCACAGAACCATAAAAAGCATCCATTATTCAGGAAAGGAGGCAAAGGGGGGTGGTTCTGAAGTCAGGCAGCCTGGGCGCAATCTGTTTGAGAATTAGTTAGACCTCTGATGTCTTCTGTTCCTCACTGCTATGTGCCCCTCCCTCCCCCAAAGTCTAGAGATGTATTCCCTAGAAAGGGAACACAGAGGCTCGTGAGCAAGCAAATGCTATACACAGTTGAGGGCATATGCGCTGTGCCATGCCATGACATCCCAACAACATGGGATTAAGGACCAGAGGCAAATCAAATGAATGCAAAGACCCCTGGCCCCTGCCCCTTATTGGCTCTCGAGATTCTGGCTCCCAGATCTCTCCCCTCTAGATACAAATTGGAAGGTTCTTCCCTGAAGAATTTATCTATTCCAAAACAGAAAAGACAAAGACACTGATACCTGGAATTCCCCAACAAATGGTCCACACAGGTCAATTTACAGTGTGGCTCAGAATTGAGGAGCCCTATGATGGGCTCAGTGTGGCCAGTTAGGCATTAAAGCCGTCCTTCAATCATGCACAGAAAGCCATGCATGAGAAAAACCTGAGGAAAGACTTTTAAAGATAAAGACTCAAAGTAACAAATGGGCGGGGAGGAACCAACCCCAAAAAGTAAAACAACTTTGAGGAAACATATTATGTGGGAGAAAAAATACTTAAAAAAAAAACGAAACAACAAACTATTAGGAACATGTACAAACCAAAATTAGGATGCTGTCAATGCAGAACATTCAATTTTAAAAAGAGTATTTGACACAAGAAACATAATAGCGTCATGAAAATTCAATGGAAGGACTGGAAGACAACCTTTTAAGAAATCTCCCTGGAAGTAGAGTGAAAGGACAAAGAGATGGAAAATAGAGAAAATCAAGAAAGTTGGCAGACTATCCCAGAAGATAGCCAATGTCTGAGGGATACAAACTCCCATGAGAAATTCAGGATGCAGAACATGGAGGGGAGAAAATTATCAACAAATGATTTGAGAATATTTCCGTAAAACATAGGTCATATGTTTCCAGAAAGAGAGGGTCTGCTAAGTGTTCAGCATGAGATGTCTTGTTTGTGAAGAGCTTCTCCTTTCCCAGAACTCAACCATTACTAGGTCTGGTGATGCCCTAAAGGGCTTTCAGAATCCCACAAGCCAGACCATGATTTAACTATCTCAGTGCCTTGAAATACGAAAGACTAAATGCTGGAACTCTGAATGATAATTTAATTAAACAATAATAAAGCACTGTAAGAAAAATCCCTGGACAGTATCATATGTTTAATAAGCATGTTAAAAATAAATGGGGAAAAAAAAATAAATGGGGAGAGGAATTTCTCCATAATGACATATTTACACAACTTTTTGAACATTCATTATCCATGTAAAACTGTGATGTATCTTCCAGGCTATTAACTTCTATTAAAAAAGTATTTCATGGCTCCGAATTGTGCCAGTTGTTTTCAATGAAAAATGGATGATTCTTACAGTCTTTCATTCCATTTGACCAAATCATTGTTCTCAGCAACAAATGAGCCATACAGTATGTTCTTTAGAACTTTCAGACCCAGTCACTTTGAATTCAAAATAAAACTTTTCCTAAACAAAGCATTAAAACAAGAGTAGCAAGGATAATCACTGTTTAACTTCTTAGATTCCTTCCATTCATCATCTATTCACTCAACAATTACTTAATTCATCCCTACTTTTGCAAGTTATGCTCAAACTGCTAACACTATACAGAAATCAATGAGAATGCTTGGTCAAGATGGTGGTTTGAACAAATACATATACTTTAGTTCCCTCTTCAGACCTCATTAAAATATCAGTAAGAATTTTAAGAAAAGTGGATACCCGTACAAGGATAAAGTTAGGCTTCATCAGGTAGCCTAGAAGACTCTTCTCTGGGATATCTGATCAGCTGGAGAGTTAAATGAAATCTATCACACTAATATGAAGGAAGCAGCCAGGAAGACTCACTCACAGCGTGTGTTGAAAGTTTTGAAGCAATCCCTCTCCCAACTTTTAAAAATAAGGATCATTAGACATTTGAATAAAGCCCCTGAGATGGGGGACAGAAACCATAGCAAACAAGAGAAAAAAGCAAGTAGTTGGAAGAAACAAACACCCTAATGGCAAAGACAGCTCTCTTTCTCCAGAAAAGACTATCATTTATATCCACAGAAAGCAGAGAGGAAATATTGAAACTATGAAGTAAAAATTAAGATTTTGTAGAAAAGGAAAAATTGAGGGGGGAAATGATCTTTTGGTACTTTTTGTAAACAAAAAGCTCATTTAGAAATGCTCAAAAATAAAATCAAAGAAGTTCTTCAGAAACTGGAAAGTTTAAAAAGTTCAGGAAATTAAAAGTATCTGTACTTTACCACATCTCTTCTCTGAATACCATTTTGGTAGTCATAATAAAATAAACATTGAATAATAAAAACAATAAAGTAAGATAAAACAAGATGCAACAAAATTCACTTTGTGAATTTATAAGAGTAGATGTGAAAACCTAGAGTTAGTGATTATCTTGCTGAAACGGTCCAAATTAGAGAATGATATTGTTAAAAGGAAAGTGAGAATTTGCTTCAGAGCATACCTTGTGCACAAGATGACCAAAATGGTGGATATTAGGAAATTAAGCAACTGTAGGACTGAGTTAACTGTGGTTTTAGGTAATATATTTTTAATAAATTAAAGTAATGAATGTACGTACTGCTTGCAAGGTAGAAGCAATTAAATTTAGCAGCTCTGTCGTGGAACAATACCCCTGTCCCCCAAGCTCCCAAAATAATGAGCTCCTTTGGAATATATTATCCTAATGGTACTCATTCTCATGATGTTACAGAATGAAAGGAATGAAATATTGGTGCAAATGGAGGCAATCAATGATGACAATTTGATTCAGTGCAGCATAATTCCCTGTGGTTTTATTTTTAATTCTTCTGTTATTATGTGGCTTCTCTGAAGTTTACATTGCTATGTTGTGGTGTCTTAATAGTGTTAAATTTGACTCAGAAATAAAAAATGAAACAATCAGCCCAAATTTCCCAGAACAAAATTCCGGACACAAAACTTTAATTATTGTTAAGTGGGTTCTACAAAGACGGAACTATTTACAAGACAAATAGAAAATCAAACCAACTAGAATTTTCAAAAATGGATCTGTGAATAATGACAGAACAGGGGTGACAATTTACAAGAGTCATTAAAATAAAGTGCTGGTCCCTGACCTCTAAACTGCAAAATGTAAACCATCTAGAAAACTGCAAAAACCATGTTTAGCTCAGTCATTGGTGTTCATCCTTGGCATTACAAATATAATAATTATTAGGTTGATTAGGAAATGAATTTTCCACAGGGATTTTGTCTTTCTATACACACTGTCTGCCCAAGAATCCAACTTTCAAGGTCATAATCACCAAACATTTGCTTCTAAAATGTCCACAATTTCCAATTTAAAATATTTTCCCAATGCATTTGACACCTACCCTTTTTTAAACATTGTAATTGTATGCTCTTCTGTCTTAAACGGAATGATTTCTGAGTGGAATGATGCCAATAATATTGGTTTAGAAATTGTATTTTTATGGCAAATAAAATAGACAGCTGATACACTCAAATTTGAAAATGAGGATACGCATCCATGGCAGAACTGAAAATTGCATACTTTTATTTGATATTCTACATTCGCTCAAGTTCCACCCTTCTTTGGTTACAGGCCTTCAAGTGCAAAGACTTGTGTGGATTATTTAGAGGAACAAGGTATGGCTACTGACCTACTAAAGATGTTTATAATCTAGACAAAAAGACAAGCATATAAGGAATTAGATCCTCAAAGAAGAACAGAAAAAGTTCCGCAAGTCACGTGAGCATACGTGGTGGCTGTGAGCCCATTAGGTGCAGTAGTGGAATTTGAAAGAAAAGATGGACGGATGCAGCTCTGTGCAGGATGCACGCGGGGGCAAGCGGAGACCGCTGCATTCAGCTCTGTCAGCTAGTGCTTTGGAACTGCAATAGAAACATCAGTTCCAAATGGATATACATGGGTGGCTTCCAGGAAGAGGTGGCATTTGGATTTGGAAAGATGTGCAGCATCTCAATTAGCAGAGAAGCCTAGGAAGTACAGTCTGTTTCTCACTCTGGCCCATCTCCAAATGATGGAAACAGCGTACCAGAGACTCATTTTGAAGAAAGCTAATTTGAATAGCTGAGATGATTATACCCTTCCCATGAGTTTTCCACTTAGGACCCTGCTGCATACGCCTCTGCAAGCGTAGCGTCCCTCATTTACTCAATGCTGAAAATAGGATTGGACTTTTATTTCAACATAGACGGAGCGTTAAGAGTGATAGTAAATCACCGATCTGATCTGGGGGGAGTCTCACTTGATGCGGATTTAACTGGCCGCCAAATTTTTCAGCTGTCGGTCCATTTGAGGGACCCCCTGTGTTTCCACAACCTGTAAAACATGTAATGACTGAATTTGAGATTTTTCTAATTGAGAGTTAGAAAGCATGACGAAAGGATATGCGGCCGCAGTAAACTGTTGGATACAGGCTGTCGGTTTTTGGCAGATGGTTAGTTATGTGTAGTAAAGAGGTGAACATCAGACACTGCCCCAAACTGAGACGCCATTGGTCTGATGCCATGTTTTGAAATGCCCAGATGGCCAAATCCTAACATCTATTGCATTAGAGCAGGATTATGAATCAAAATGAGAGAAAAGATTCTGGGGCCAAAAAGTGGTTATAGTACAGTGATAAAAAGCTTACAACCTAAGCAACACACAGGGATTAATAAAAGGTAAATCTGGCTGGATTTAATGCTGAACTTCAACAAAATAATTTACTTTTTAGCAACCACAGATGGGTTTATAGGAGAAAAGACTAGCTATGTATAATTTTATAGCTCAGATAAAGGATCAAAATGCAAACATAATATATAGAAATAATTTGTTTCTGGCCAAGAGCACTGTGGAGCAGTTAGGGTCTGTAAAGTAAACAGATGGAGGACAATTGTGTAAAAATATAATATTTTTCAGTTTGGGAAATATGGTCTGATGATGATTTATTTTATTTTGCCTGTAATAGAGAAAGTCTAACGTCTTCAAACTATGTCTCTTGCAGACTCGATCAACACCACAGAAAACAACAAAACAGTTAATTGATTGTTGTTAAAAAAAGGTGCTAAGATAACCTTCTTTTTGAAAAAAACTGGGTAAACACAACATGTACTTCAGATCATGCATTGGAGCTTTCTCTTTCCTTTTCTTTCTTTCTCTCTCTCTCTCTCTTTCTTTCTTTCTTTTTCTTTCTCTCTCTCTTTCTCTCTCTTTCTCTCTCTTTCTTTCTCTCTTTCTCTCTTTCTTTCTTTCTTTCTCAGAAGGAGAGAGAGAGAATCCCAAGCAGGCTCCATACCCAACATGGGAAATCCCATACCCAACGGGGTTCAATCCCACGATGCTGAGATCATGACCTGAGCCGAAATCAAGAGTCAGACGCTAACTGACAAGCCACCCAGGTGCCCCTGGATTGGAACTTTTTTCATATAGACCTGTTATTTTTGCATCTCCATTTTCTTTGCCAAAGGTGATGATTAATAGGTGATTCAAGGTTTAAATAATACATGTCTACCAAATTGACCATTCTGATTGAATTAGGGGACGAACGGCAAAAGATATTATATTTCTGGGAGTCCACACAGTATTTCATAGTTCATAAAACACTTCCACATTTGAGTGAAATTATCCTGAGGCAGTTCTGGAAAATACCATTTCTCCCTTTTTTAGCTAAGGAAGCTGCAATGCAGAGTTGTAACAACCTGCCCCAAAGCGCCACAGACCTGGGATCAGCTTGGTCTCGGGATTCCTTGTCTAGTGCTCTTTCTTTTACTCTGTGCAGCTTCTCTGAATTATCAAGCAAATTCAAACCAAAAAAACTGCCCTGGAGATTTCTTCTCCCCTTTCTCCCAATAAGCACTCCCTCCAGTTGACTGTGTTAGCTAGCAGAGAAGCAGCCTAAACTTCTTAGCATTCTGAATTTCAAAGTCACCACCAAGCAATTAAATAACCAAGTTAAAAAAATACATCACTCTAAAAATATCAAGATTCTAAGTCATAATTCATAGGCTACCTGTTTTTCCACTCTGCATAGTGGATAGCTTCGATTAGCATAAAATACTGTGAATTTACCTTTTTAAGTTATTCTACCACAAAAACCACAGTTCCTCACTACGTAATCACAATTTCAGGAATGTTAATAAACAGCCAAACAAATGTAAAGATCTTCCTTTAATAATACTAAATGATGGGACAGGATGAATAAGCAATGGAAGAAGGAGGTTAAGGTTTTTGAAGATCTTTTTTTTTTTAAGATTTTATTTATTTATTTGACAGAGAGAGAGAGAGAGAGCAAGAAAAGGAACACAAGCAGGGGGAGTGGAAGAGGGAGAAGCAGGCTCCTCACTGAACAGGGAGCCCGATGCGGGACTCAATCCCAGGACCCTGGGATCATGACCTGAGCCCAAGGCAGACGCTTAACGGACTGAGCCACCCAGGTGCCCCAAGGCTTTTGAAGATCTTAAGTTCAAAAAAGAAACCCTCCCCTGCAGACAAAGGTGGGAAAGTAAGTGGAAGAAAAGCAGATATTTAGAAGCATTTGATATGCAGGGTTTCCCAATTACAGCAGCGATCATTTAATCAGAGTTTCTATAGTTATCAAAAGCAGTTTATTTCATTAGCATTAATTCCATTTTGAAGGGCACTGCCAATTGAAGATGTTTTTAATTGATCATCATTCATGGTTTAATATAGATTCTCAATGTAATTGATTTAGGATGAGAAGTATAATTATAGAGAAATCTGGCAAAGCACTTTATAATAATGCAGCATATCATATTAATTTTCTTGAACTTGTTTGACCTTTTTTGAACAGCTTTTGTGGGGCTATATCAAATTAATTTTCTAATTTTCAAAAAGCAGGAAGTTAAAGTATGCAAATTACTGATGTGTATCTTGAAAAAGATTTTAGGACACATTATTAAGAAATGATGTGTAAATATCATGAGGCCGGCCACAGGAATCCAGCGTGTGTGTAATGAAAATAACATATCAGGATTTCTTTCTTTGATAGAGGTAGTAGAGGGCACATGCAAAGAAACAGTTGTTTAGGACTTGTTCTTAAGCTGGCAAAATCTTAAGCACCCATATTCTATTTCTTAAGGTAGAGAGAAATTTGAACAACAGTTAAGTGGCTTAGAAACTACTTAGATCATAGTACCTCACTGGTGCTTATTAAGAAATTGATGTCAATCACAAGGGAGGTTTCCAGGGGATTGCTGCAGGGTTCCACCTTTTCCTCTGTTCTCTTCGTATTTTTCCAATTACTTACATTTCTTAGGTAAAGAAATAGAGGGCATACTATTCCCAACTAGTAGTTGAAATTAACTTTATGGTTAGTAAATATACTGAGTTAAAATTGTCTTGACATGATATAGCCATAGGCTGAAATCTACCAAATTGGGATTTAATTGGAAAAATATGAGATTCTACACTCGGCTGTACACAGTGGGAAATATGTAGCCTAAGAGTCTTAGGGATTAAACTTAATAGGAACTCCATAGGAGTCATTAACATAGCCTCAAAAAAAGCAAACATGATCTGAGGCTGAATTAGTAACAGCGGAAACATCTAAGAGCAAGAGGAGGGTTTTGCTCTGCCCTGTGTGCTGGGAGCACTTAATTCTGGGTGTCTCTCTTCAAGGGGAAATGGAAGAAGGGACTCAGATGATGGACAAACTTGAACTTAAGTCAGTTGTGGAAAAGTTCAGTAATTACCCTGCTTCAAAATAAACTAAGCACTTGAGTGGAGCATGAAAACTCTCTTCAAATATTTGAAGGTCTGTTATTTAGAAGCAAAGTTTAAGAAAAATACTTAAACTTTTTTCCCTTTAATGGACATGATCACACTAAAACAATACCTATTCTATTGACTCCATTTGTGAGAAATGGAAACCTTTTTTTCCACAGTTTTAATTCATCCTTTCTACTTTCTTTCCATTTCCCAGTTTATATTGATTAAATGTGTAATTTTAGATCTAACTAATTATTTTATTACATTATTTTGGGTGTTTGAGATAAATCAGTGAACAAAATAAACAAAGACCCCTGCCCCTAAGGACCATATATTCTAGCACGGTATAGATGCTAGAGGTTTGGAGGAAGAGAAAGACAAACAACAAAAAATAAAATATGTAAGAAAATTACTAAGTAAATTGGAAAGTGACGAAAAGACAAAAGATGGAGTTCACTGGGGGTGGAGGAAGTTTGCAATTTTAAATAAGGAGTGATGAGGGTATCTCACTGAGAAAGTGACACCTGGGAAGGAATTCAAGGGGAGGCAGAGAGCCGTGAGAACAACTCATGGAGGAGAACACCAGGCAGAGGAAACGGCAGGGGCAAAAGCCCCGAGGCAGGCACCTTTCCAGCAGGACCACAAGGAGGTGAGTGTGGCTGGAGGAGAGTGGGCAAGAAGTAGGCCAGAGGATGGGATAGAGAGGCAATGGGGAGGTTGAGGGTGGGGGGTGTTTCTATAGATCATGCAGGACCTGTAAGCTTCTGTAAGGACTTGGCTCTTACTCTAAGTAGAATAAGGAGCATGCAGAGTACTGAGCAGTGCGCTGCCATGATCTGACCTATGTTTTAAAAGGATGCCTCTGGCTATAGTTTTGAAAATAGACTGTAGAGGGGCCAGCATGAAGAGATTCAGGCCAAGTCTCTTCCATTTATTTCTTAGTAGAGTAAAAAGGGAAGCAATTTAGAAATGCCATTTTGCATTTATTATATACTTTTTTTGAGTTTTACTAGGAAAAAATGTAATAGAGCATATCACAGAAAAATCATTGAATTATATGACTGGAAGAAACCTTGAGAAATAATCTATTCCACCTTGCCTCAATCAGATAGTATTCCTATAAATGACTTCAGACATATATGACTCTGCTTTATGTTAAAACACTTCTAGTAAAAGAAATTTCACAGCTCCATATAATCCACACTCCAAAGCTTCATAGGTGTCTCTTTTGAAAATTTCTTCCCTATGTCAAATCAGAATTCTTTGTTTTACAAATTACAGTTCCCTTCCTTCCTTCCTTTTATTCTTTCTTTCTTCCTAAATGTAACTTAGAACAAAGAGTACTAAATGTCAAATCAAAACTCCAGATTTCTAATCACATAGGATTCTAATCACAATGGCATAGAGTATAACCTTTGTCAGATCACTTTGTCTCTACATATAAATTAACAGATGTAGACCTTCTTTAGCTCCTAGGAAGAAATGAGCTCTATAAATCCAAGATATAATTAGAATCATTGTTGGTATTATTCTCTTCTCATCAGAAATGGAGAATTAATCCAGTCCCTTACTAGGATTTTAACTCAGCAAGATGGTGTATGTTGCCTATAGATATGAAATCTTCAGGGAGCATTAAGTCATTAATTCTGAGTTGGGGCAGGGCGGGGGGGTGGGGGGACCAATCTGAATTCACCAAAAGCTTTTAATCCAGATTTAGATCCATTCTTACTCTATTACAATGAGTGACCTTTAAGGAAAAAATTCTGACAGTAATTTAAAAGAAGTTTAAACAGAACAGTTGAAAATAGCTAACATAGATTCCCTTGAAAAACATACTTTAGGTGTTAAAGCACAGGATCGGATATTTGACTGCATGAAAATTCACTAAAAGACTTAAAAATCAAAAATCATGTTGTACAATTGAAACTAATGTAATATTGTATGTCAACTATACTCAAAATAATTAAAAATAACTGTCAAAATAAAAAAATTAAAAAATTAAATAAGATAAAAATTAAAAATCAATAGCTCAGGGTTTCAATTTAAACCCTTTATATGTGTGTATGTGTTTGTGTATATTTTATACAAATATATACATCAAAAATGTATATCTATATATTTACACACATAATGTTTAGTATTCCTCTCATTTGGAACCATTCTTTTAAGGTGCTAGGAAACAAAACACTTGATTTTTAAAAATTTGAGTATCATGTGGTCTCTAATGTCAGAGAAGAGCAATGGCAGAAACTGCAGCATTGACCATGATTACTCTGTGTTTTTTGGACAGGGTCATGCAGTCAACAATTCTGAGCCCCCACCATCCTCTGAGTTCTGCTTTCAAATCTAAGGCGAGAACAAAGAAGCCACATGACAGCAGGAGCCAACACTGTGCACAGCATAGAAACCAGGCTGACCATATCTGGCATGGAGTTCTTCAGCTTCTCTCCTTCTTTCCCAAGGCTTCTTATTAAAATCATTCCTTCTTAGCTCCAGGCTCAATTTTTGATTTATTGTCAATTATTCTTTCTGCCCTTTCAAGCCTCACTGATCACTGTGGATTCCATTTTCAGAGATGCCCAATATTCTTCTTTGCTCTATGTCCATTGGCAATTTCACCTCATTATTGTTCCATCAGCCTGGATTAATCTCAATACCCTCCTAACTGGTCCCTTGCATATGGCTTCCTCTCTAACTCATTCTCCATGCTGTTCCCATCTGTACTTACTTTTCTACAGCTTTCCTCTTATTATTTGTTCATCAAGTATCACTGAACAATTGCCAGATGCCATTTACTGTATTAAGTGCTGGTGATGTGAAGGTAAATAAGACCTGGTCCTTTCACTTGTGGAAATTGCAATTAAGTTTGGCAGAGATACATGTAATTAAATAATTTGAATTCAGTATGATTAATGAACATTATGAGCATGTACAAAGTGCTGTGGAAATAAGAAGAGATCAAGGCTGCCTAAGGGGAGAGGGATTAAGAAGGTCCTCAGACAGGAGAAGGTGATATGAAGTCTATGTCTTGAGGGATAGGTGGGCTTACATGAGGCAGACACGAGGGAAAAGCTAATTAGGGGCAGAGAGAACAATATTTGCAAGGACAAGGATGATATGAAATATAGCAAGTTTGAAAATCTCTGTCTTTCAGTCTTGTGAGAGCATAGTATGTGTGTTAAGAAAGGCAGGAGAACTGACAGCAGTTTGGAAACCATTCTGGGGTGGGTTTTATGTGGTAGGTATGCAATTTAGACTTTATTTCATAGTTTATAAATAATGGAAGTAAGGAGGTAATATTTGGCTTTAGGAAGATGGCTCTGGAAAGTATTCTACTCATTTACTGGGAGGATCGGGAACTGGCAGCAAGGAGATCAGTTAGTTTTTTTCAGGAGTCCAGGGAAAAGATGATTAAGGTTCGGGTCAAGGAAGCAATGGTAGGGGGCTGAAAAGAAAAGGCCCCCATCTAGAGTCTGTAAAAGGGAGGGTTTTTACTGGAGCTATTCTGTCTCTTAATTTGTCTGGTCAAGATTCCGAATTCAATCTCTTCCAGTGAATGCAACTTTTTTCTTTTTGTTTCCTAGAGTTGGTCAGATATTGCCCAGGTCATTGTGCTTTTCCATATAAATGACATTTGCTCTTTTCCTAGAGTATATTGATCTCTTGTTTCCCATAGACCCATGATTTTTAAATTGGGTTCTTCAGGGCCTTAAGATGAGTTAGAGTTGCTTTAGGGGTCTTGCACGAGGTGCTTAGAAGGACTGGGTAGGAGACCAAGGACCACAGTTCTCATACCTCTACCCCTCACTTCAACGCCAGATCTGCTTTTATTTATTTTACGTGTGAGTTTCCCCACAAGATTTTGTTTGAAGAAAGCTGTTTAAACAACTTTAGCTCAAGGTAGTGATTTTAGTATTCACTTAGTATTGACATAAGACTTGGAGGAATAGCCCAATCCATTTTGTGCCACAATATAGAGAAAGCTTGGCCTGAGCTTTTGCTGAAACTATGGAGAAGTGCTATATACTATAGGACTGTAAGTCACACAAAGATGACATTTCTGGGGCCAAGTGTATATGAAGGTCAAAAGTCACACTGGAAGGCTTGTTCTTTCCAATATTTCTAAATAACACACTTGCTTCTTGTAATGGGGCAAATTCTTACATTGTAGAGAGCCAATTATGGAATGCTTCAGGGAGATAAGATGTTTAATTTAAATATCACTTGGTCAAGATACATGATGACATCAATGAAATAATCTTCCCACTAAAACGAGGTGAGCTGAATTATCTATGTCCTTTTTAGATAACTTGGAGAACCCAAGGAACCACAGCCACCACTAATAAGAGGAGTCTTTTAGTACTAACAACATAGTAGGAAATGTAACTGACAGGACCTAAGACTAAATGTGAGAGGAGAGAGGGACAGAGACAGAGAGAAAGAGGATGTTCAGGTCTTCCCCTGAGCTTCTGGCTCATGCATCTGAATGGATAATAGTGGTCCTTAATAAAAGAATACACAAGATAATGAGAAGCATAAAAGGGAAGACAGTACAATTCACTTTGAAACAAGTTGAGTTGGAAATGCATGAGGAGTATCCAGGATGTAGTTAGATAAATGAGTCCAGAGCTCAGGAGAAAGTCTGGGAGGGGTATAGATCTGTGAAGCATCAATATGGCATTAGTGAAAATTAACAAAGGGATGAACTTGCTGAGGGGCAATTTTTGAATGAGAAGACAAGGCTGAGGATGGAATGTTAGGTGGCCCCAAATTAGGGGATGACAGGGAAAGAGAGCTAATAAATAAAATAGAGGAATGAACATTAGATGAATCAGTAAACCAAGAAAGAGTAGCTCTCATTAAACTCACAGGAGGACAGAGTTTTAAGAATAAGGGAATGGTGATCAGTGTTAAACTACAAACAAGCAATCCTCTGCCATAATTAATTCTTTGTGCCTTCAACTGATCATGGAACAAAGTTCTACTTCTTGGTATGGAATGGAAATCCCTCCCAAACCTCATTTCTAGTCTTTCCCACAAACCCCCAGGGTTCTTCTGTGCTTGCAAACACAAAATCTTTGTTCTAATGGCAGTTTTCTTTGCACTTTCTGTAATATGCTTTGCGCTTTTCTCCTATTGTTCCTTCTACTCGGAAGCATTCTTACTTGTTACCTGTGCCACCTGGGCTCCTGCTTTTCCTTGAAGTTTATGGTGGCTTGATTGCAAAAATGGCCCCTGTCTCTATGTCCCTTGTAACATGACTTTGCAGATCCTTCTATCAAGAGGTGGTGCTGGGGCGCCTGGGTGGCTCAGTCGGTTGAGGGCCCGACTCTTGGTTTCCGCTCAGGTTAAGATCTAGGGTCGTGAGATCGAGCCCCACGTCCGGGTCCACACTCAGCACTGAGTCTACCTGAGATTCTCTCTCTCTCCCTCTTCCCCTGCCCCCACCACCTCTCTCAAGAATAAATAAATACATCTTAAAAAAAAAAAAAAAGAGTTGGAGTTTATTTCTCCAGCTCTTGAATCTGGGCTGGCTTCTATACTTGCTCTGGCCAATAGAATGAGCAATGTAAAGCATATCAGTTCTGAACCTAGGTTTTAAGTGGCCTTGAGAACTTTCATCCTCTCTCTCGGAACCCTACTATGGCTTAAGAAGAAGCTGGGGATGGTCTTCCAGACAATGTCAGATCATGTGGAGAAGAGTCAAATCTATGACAGGCCAGCCACCAGCAGTGCAGTGCTGGACCATAGAAGGGGACTCAGCTAAGATGAGTGCAGCTGCCTGCCTGACTCACAGCTGATCACAGATGCATGGGCATTTCTTTTTTTCTTTTCTTTTTTTTCTTTTTTAATTTTATTTATTTATTTGAGAGAGAGAAAGAGAGTGCACGCACAAGTGGGGGGAGGAGCAGAGGGAGAGGGACAAGCAGACTCCGTGCTGAGTGCGGAGCCTGACGCAGGGCTCGATCCCATGACCCTGAGAGCATGACCTGAGCTGAAATCAAGAGTCAGATGCTTAACCAACTGGGCCACCCAGGTGCCCAGATGCATGCATATTTCTAACTGTGCCAGAAGACCTATTGAGAGACCTTAAAACTCATGAGAAATAACAAATTTTTATTATCGTAAGCCACTGTGTTTTAATATGGCTTGTTATGCAGCAATAGCTAACTGACAGAGTGGTCTCTATGAACATGCCTGATGAAGCTTGCCAGTAAAACAATATAAAAAAAAAAAAAGCAGAACAGCCTCTTTCCTTTCACAGAGGCAGGCGACCTGAGATGAGGCAACAGAGGAAGACAGAACCCAGAACATACAAGGCCGGATGGTCCTCATTAAGAATTTCAGAATTTAACGCTATCAAAAATACCAAAAAAAAAATGTTTTCCTTCTCCCCTGGATTAAAAACTGAAAAACCACCACCAATAACAAAATCTTAAAATTATGTCTAAAGTTAAAAAGTTTGGAGATCTTGGGACGATTGGAAATCTATGTGAAAATATGCAAGAGCCCTCTGTTTCCTTTAACTTGGGCCAGCATGCTGTGAGAGCCCCCCCCTCGACTCCCGCCTCCTTCCCCTGCCCCCTGCTTGCTGCCTAAGCCATACATTTGCAACAGCACTCAGAATCAGAGACAATGGAATGAGCACATCTCACCCCCTTTCTCAGGTTATATTCCAGAGCGGAGGCACTTAAGATCCTCCTAAGTTCATTTGAGCCAGCCTCTCTCCCGTAACACCTGCTTTAGTGCTGTAAGCACTTCCACGGAGGAGATAATGGGTAATGCATGATAAAGAAGCACAGGTTGCTACTTAGCTTCAAGCACTTATAAAAACATTGAACTACGTACTTGAAACTGTGGATCTCTAAGATCTGTGAATGTTTCTAAAGGCCTCCGAAAGTTGGACAACTTGATCCTGTATTCTAGGTGGCAAGGATTGTGAGCCTGATACCCTCGTGCATTATAGCAGGGCAACAAGTCGTTACCTTCATGATTTAGTCCACGGCTTCTAGTTAGGATCCTGAGGATCAGGGAACACAGTGGGAACCGGGAAAGCAGTTAACAACCATAGTGTTGCCCTCCACCCTCCCTCGTAGACCCCATGCACTGAAGCTCATGACTTTGCACTTTCCCACAGTATAGCTTATTCAGACAAACTCAAGCTGCTGCCTCATCAGCAGAACATTTTGCTTGTGTGAAACGTGTGCAGCTGTCAGGGAAAACCTCACAGGCTCTGCCAACTGACACACTGGCTGCCAGTATCTCTGTCACAATGCTTGGGTTCCTACCTGCCCAGCTTCTGGACAACTGTCTACTTGTTGGCCCTGCCAGCCAGGCAGACTGAGACAGAGACAGAAACTTCCATGGAGGTGCTGATGCTGAATACCTTGTGCTTTTCAGTGATGAATTTGGAAAACTTCCCAGACTGTACATCTGCCTTGGCATAATATCTTGTACTTCAGAGAATGAGGCTTTCAAGGGAGACAGTGAGAACAACCACATCTATTCACAGGGGAGGGAGACATACCTTCCTTCTTTCAGGGACAAGTGCCTGCCTTGTTACGCTCTGCCCCCGTTGTTGTAGCTGCTGGTGAATGTGTGTAGTCAGGAAGTGCCCACTTGGCACACAAGCCCCGCTGGGGTGAACCCTGTGATTGGTGCACTGCCCAGCCAGCGCATCCAAAGGAAGCTACTTGGGGTGGGTGGGGTGCGCCAAGAAGGACGCTCAAGTATGCACACAGCAAGGCCAGAGATCCTTTGGCGCTCTTACCCTTCTCATCAACTTGTAGTATCTGGTTTATCTTTTTTGTTTTTGTTTGTTTCTTTGTTTGTTTTGCACTGTGCTAGTCAGGTAGCCAGATGCCAGTGAGCCTCTTTCGGTAACACCTGAGGAGACAGAGGTTCAATGTTTCATAATTTTCCTTAGAGAGCACACAGGCCCAAACTGGGACTTTGTAAATCTCTTCACTGGGATAGTCATCCTACTCCATGATGAAATCTCATATTTATATTCAAATTTACATAATTTCAGGGTCCAAGAGACAAAGATACAGAAGAGGAAATTCTGACGTGGGCGTAGGAATTCTGGGCACCTGGGTGGGATTAGTAAGAATATCTGAACACTCTTTAAAATGTGTTCTGACAAAAAGGTATAGTGAGTTCCAATAAGGTCCATTTTATAAAGATAGAGAATCTTTTAAGAATAACACATAATCCACTGAGGTTTTAAAAGCAGGTTTATCAGGATGACAGTGATTGTGGAATGTACATTAATGGGACAAAAGGTCTAGATTAATTGTTTGGGAACTTCTGATGGGGTCAAATCCATGCTTACCTGAAAGGCAAAATGTACAGCAATGTGCAAGCCTAAGTTTTTTTAAATTTTTTTTTTAAGATTTTATTTATTTATTCATGAGAGACAGAGAGAGAGAGAGAGAGGCAGAGGGAGAAGCAGGCTCCCAAAGAGCAGGGAGCCCAACGCGGGACTCGATCCCAAGACTCCGGGACCATGACCCGAGCCGAAGGCAGACGCCCAACCATCTGAGCCACCCAGGCGCCCCGCATAAGTTTTTAAAACCAGAAGGAAATGAACAATGTGAGATGAAGTCAAATTGATGACTTCAATGCCAGAATGCACAAGAGGAGGCAGGGAAGGGATGTGGTCTGTGGGTGCTGTGTTCTATGAAAGCACGTATCCAGGTAGAGAAAACAAAAACAAAACAAAACAAAAACAATGCATGAGATTAGAGACGTGTTTCAGGCATCTACTTAGAAGGGATGATACACAAGCACGTTTAGTGACGTTACAACAGCAGTGGGTCTAGTGATGAGGAGAAATTTAGAAACTCCATCTAGACATCTTATAACTTTAAAATAAGTTCCCCAAAGGATATAGAGCATAGTTTATCTTAAAACTTGTCTCTCTCCTCAGGGCACCAGGTGGCTTAGTCGTTGGGCGTCGGCCTTAGGCTCGGGTCATGGTCCCAGGGTCCTGGGATCGAGCCCCACATCAGGCTCCATGCTCCGCGGGAAGCCTGCTTCTCCCTCTCCCACTCCCCCTGCTTGTGTTCCCTCTCTCGCTGTGTCTCTCTCTGTCAAATAAATAAATAAAATCTTAAAAAAAAAAACTTATCTCTCTCCTCAACATTATAGAAGCAAATATAATAGCAAATAAAAATTGGAATTAGAATATGCAAGCTATAAAAGGAATGCATATGTTTGCCATTGCTATTTTACATGTCAAAAGAGACTGAAAAACTTTATTATTAGCCCCAAGGTTAATTTAAGAAAGGACCTTTCTTTTTTTTTTTTTTTAAAGATTTTATTTATTTATTTGAGACAGAGAGAATGAGAGAGAGAGCACATGAGAAGGGGGAGGGTCAGAGGGAGAAGCAGACTCCCTGCCGAGCAGGGAGCCCGATGCGGGACTCGATCCAGGGACTCCAGGATCATGACCTGAGCCGAAGGCAGTCGCTTAACCAACTGAGCCACCCAGGCGCCCAAGAAAGGACCTTTCAATGTTCCATATTTTGATAGAAAATATAAGCCATCCTGCAACCATGCAATCTGAAGAATGGGTGAAAGCATTGGAATGCTTATTCTTGATATAAAAAGACTTTGTAGGGGGAGATGATACATTATGCTTATTTGTGTGTGTGTGCGTGTGTGCATGCACGCACATGTATACGCACAGGTGTGTAACAGGAGGTGAATTTGTTCTTTATGTTTCCTTTGTATGTGTCCTCTTAGTACCCTGCTGTTTTCTTTCATAGCACTTCTTTTTTTTTAAGATTTTATTTATTTATTTGAGAGAGCAAGAGAGAGCACAAGCAGGGGGAGTGGCAGAGGGAGAGGGAGAAACAGACTCCCCACTGAGCAGGGAGCCAACTCAGGGCTGGATACCAAGACCCTGGGATCAGGACCTGAGCTGAAGGCAGACACTCAATGGACTGAGCCACCCAGGTGCCCCTCTTTCATAGCACTTCTAATATTTGTAACTTGTAATTTGTAATTACTTTGGATACACTGTACCTCCTTTAGACAAAGTATATATTTGTTTTATTCTCTGCTCTATTATCGGGGTTTATTCTAGGGTTTGCAACAAGGAAAATGCTAAATCAGTATTTTATGAGTGAATTAATGAGTGATTCTGGACCATTACTGGACAGGAATAATATTTAGCAAACACCTACAATGACAAAACAAACACTATACCAGGTATTTATATATATTGATATCATTTAATCTTCCCTAGGATTCCAAAAGATAGGTATTATCAACTCTATTTTGCAGATGAAGAAACGGAAGCCTACAGAGACTATCTGAACTATCTCTATCTGGTTAGGTCTAAGACCAATGTTCCTTGGACGATGATGGACATCTTCTGTGGCCCATAATGGAAACAGATGCCAACTCAATATAAGGATGGACTTGCTAAGAAGTCTGACAATTCTGGAATGCATTCTCTTATGAGGATCTGAATTATCCATCAGTGGAATTATGGAGTCTGTTTGACCATCTGTCAGGAGCATATAATAGAGAAGATGCAAAAGGAGATAGAATTAGAAACCTGTAGTGTTCCTCTCAATGCTAAAACTTTAATTTACTGTGTGGCCATATGCTGAAGTGGCAGAATAATATGGTTCTTCCCTTCTCTTGGTATTATCCCCTTTTCTCTTCCTTTTAAAGCAGATGGTTGCTATTGTACTTGTTGCCCCAGGAGGATCATATACAGAACAACAGTCAGAAGGTCTGCTGATGTCTTTTGGCTTTTCTGTTATAGAAGTCTATGCTTTCAGGGGAAGCTGAAGGGTCAGGGGCACAGACAAAATTTTTAAGAGAAAGATCAAAACAGAAAGTAGGGCTTCCCCACCAGTTTGAAAAAGATAATCTGGACTGGTGAATGAGAATTGGATGAACGAAGGACAGAGGAGTTAATGGTAAGCAAGGTGCTTCATGGAAAGAGATGCTATTTAGCATCCTTCCTGGGTAGAGCCATGTGGTTGTAGAATTATTCCAGAAAGGATTGGAGGGGCTTGAGAATACAAGGGACCATGCCTATTTTCAGGTAAAACCCTGTGGACCCGGCAAAATGCTGTCTGGAGGGAGTATCTAAGCATACAGAGCCTGAGAGAGTACCAGGTGACACCAGGATTAAAGAGACACATCCCGACCCAGAGCCTTGACTTTCAGGAGCCTCTCCAAGCTCAGACACAAATCTGGGGAAGGTAAGGAACAAGGGCAGTGGAATAGGGGCCTTGAGGATTTGTTCTGAAGACTAATAGGGGCCTTGAAGATGTCTTTTTAATCCCTTACTTGACATTCCTTTGTTTTTCTGCTGCTTTTATATCGTTGAAAACACACACACTCCTCCAATGAGAATAGTTTAATGTGTGTATTCTGAATAATCCAAATGTGATCTTGGGATGGAATTCACACTTTAATGGGGTTGACTTGTGTATTTTGAGACACTGTCTTTATCCATTTTGCATTAATTTTCCTACTCTTAAAAAAGAAAGATTGAAAGAAAAAAACTTCCCTAAGTTTGGAGCCTTATGTAACATTACACGCTTCTGTTTCCCCCAGAGGAAATGGTTCGCTGAAGTGGGAGAAATGGTCAATACCATCTTTCTCTTCCTTTCTCTAATAACATGCTTTTTCTGTATGTTCTACAGAGTTTGTCATGTCAGTCAGGATCCTTTGTGAAACAGGCACCAGAAGTTTTGAGAGATTTAATGAGGAGAAATGCCTGTGAAGGATAAGGCACAGAGAGAAATCAGCAGGGGAATTTCAGTCCACAAAGCCAGTGTGACACCTTGGAAGGGAGAGAGGAAAGGAGGAGGGTTGGAGGGGAAGGTCTTTGGACTGCATGCCGTGCGGCTCTGACAGAGGCTGACAAGGAGCACCCTGGTGGAGTGAATTATTGACAGAGAGCAGAGTTTTATTTTTATACCCCAAAATATCATTTCTCAATAACCAGTTGCTCATGATTGTTATCTACCCTTTATGGAGTTAATAATATCTATTCTCCTGCTGCGTGAGAATTTGACCTTTGGCAAGTCTCTACTTCTGTTCTGCTGGTAACTTGGCAAAGACGATACGTGCCAACTACATTATGAAACCACATTTAGTGTGGTAAAAAGTAACCCATGACTGACAAATTACATCTGGACTGGGATTATCTATTATAAATGCTGGTGAAAAGCCATAATTTTTGGCTTTCCCAAGTAAGCGCCATGTCCCTAATGGAGACTCTAGAAGCTGTAAGTATGGGGGTGCTACAAAAGATGTGGGCTCTCCTGATGTATGAGGCTTTTAAGCTAGTGTGGCTCCTGGACCTGTCTGATGTTTCAAGAAGACTCAAGGAAGAGGATATCTGACATTGCCCTGCTGGCAAGCTGTGGTGCCTACCTGCATCCACACGGTGCCAAGTGTGGTCTATGATGGTCTGGAGTCTCAATGTTTAGTTGAGCCTAAGAAGACTCTCCGTGGATGTCACTTACATATAAAAGTACTTGAAAAAAAAATTGCAGCCACGACAGAAATGACTGGGAGAATATCCGTAAGTACCACTATCTATGTCTTTAGAGTATCCTTGAGGAATCAAACGGCTGCTTAGTGGTCCACCATCATTCCCAATGGGGCAAAAATCTCCCTTCTTCTCCCCAACCTCTTCTTGACACATCAGCATTTTCTTATGTGGATTCCTAATCTTTATTTTCTTTTTCTCCCTCCATGTTAATTGCCATTTTTAATAAAAATTGCTAATATTTTTTGGGAGCTGACTACATTCCAGATACTCTTCTTAAGCACTTTACCAACATTATTTCATTTCACTTAATTCTCACAACAAACTTGAGGTGGTTTGATAATCCCCATATGAAGACTAAGACAGGTTTAAGTAACTTCTCAAGATCATGCAATTATTAAGCCATATAGCTTAATTTATAATTCAAACATGTCATCCGGGAGGAGATTTGAAGTCATATTCCAATGATACAGAGGAGTCTTTAACTTTCCCTTCGGTAGCTTATATGAGTAAACTTATTTATAGAACAAATACGTAAAGATACATGTTCTCATATTATTTCTTTGAGAGTGCATCCCCCCAACTTCAAGTCTCCTTATTACTTCTAGTGGAAAAGAAAAAAATGTCCGTATGATGTGTTTTTCTTATTGTCAAAATAGTTTTGACAAGCTACAATTGGAAAGGTAAAAGAAATTAAAATAGTCTATGGTTGTGACAATAAAAGATAAATTAACTGAGTATCAACTCTACGCCTAAAATACTCTAGAGGAGACTGTAAACTCTGAAAGAAGATCAACTACATGACATTGAGAACTTTTCCTTAGGAAGGGAAGGGGAATGTGGAAGTTTTATGTGCTGGAATCTCTCATTCAGATAATCTCAAAGTTCTTTCTAAAACAAAGCTGATCTAATTGAGGTATCATTTAGTAACCCTGCAATTACATATGCAATTTTGAAAGTAGCAGCATTTTATCACTTTTAATGTGGGCATTCAGAGAAATTATGGTTCATTGGGAAAGGGTCCTCTTTGAGTATCTTAACTGGTTGTTCTTACCAAGTATGATGATTCACGTATGCTAATGCCATGTTTCAAGATCAAGGGGCTAAATAGTCACAAATAAGCTTTTCTCTTTTGCTAAAATCATTCTAATTCTAACTTCATATTTGATAATTTTGTATTCAGTTGCTACTGTTTCAAAACAGTTTGAGAGATCTCTACAATATATATGATGTTATTTAACTTATCAAAAATATTTACTTGTGTTTCTAACTTTCCTTTAAAGTCCCAATTACTATAATCTGAGACAAAATTGGTTATAATTGAACAAAATCAGCAAGGAAAAATATATAATTAAATGGATAATTATTTACCTGGAATAACTGAATATAAATATATGGTGAAGCATTTTTATAAAGAGACAGTAAGACATATAAAAAACTCAGCCATCAAAAGATTTAGCTCAAACCACACATTATATGTTACTTTACTGAATTTCAGGGTTTAAGAGATTGAAGTATCCTACCACAAAACATAAGAGTTCTACAGATTATGTCCAATGAAATAATGAAGTCACTTTTGTCCCACCTCTGGTATTGGTATGCTGAATTCCCCAGCTTTTTTTTTTTTGCCTAATTAGGAAAGGGAAGAAAAGTAAAAGAAAGGGCAATAACCAAAATCCTTTCTAAGCCATTCATGCCTCTTGACAATTACAGGGTGTCTTTTGATAACTATATCAGTTTGCTATGCCTGCCATAACATATGACCACAATTTGAGTGCCTTAAAACAATACAAATTTATCATAGTACAGTTCTGTAGTCCAAAAGACCAGAAGGGCTGGGCTGCAAACTGCTGAGAGACTCACAAGGCTGAAAATCAAGGTATCAGCAGGGTTGTACTCCTTACTGAGGGCTCTGAAAAAAAAATCCACTTCCAAACTCATTCAGGTTGGTGGCAGAATTCAGTTCCACACAGTTGTAGGACTAGGGTCCACATTCCCTTGTTGACTGTTGGAGCCCAACGCAGGGCTCAATCCCAGGACTCTGGGATCACGACCTGAGCCGAAGGCAGACACTTAACCAACTGAGCCATGCAGGTGCCCCAGTTCCCTGTTTTTAAAGGCTCATGTCATTAACTAGGGCCCACCAACATAATCTGCCTATTTCAGGGTCCCTAACCTTCATCACATCAGCAAAGTCTCTTTTGCCAGTAAGGGAGCATATTCACAGGTTCCAGGGATTAGGCCATGTCCACTTTTGGGACTATTCTGCTTCTTATGCTGGTAAGAGCTGGTCATATCTTTGTCCTATTAGGTCTTACCCCTACCAGATGCATCCTCTAACCTGCACCTGCAGACTCTGGATGTGTCCCCTAGCTTTTGCTTATTTCTGTATGGGAAGCCTATAATGACTCTTTCCAGAAATAGCCTGTTTCTGAGATCCCTATTCTTAGTGAATTCTCAAGTTGACCCTTCTGTCAGCTTTATGCTGTCCCTTTAATTCTGACAGATGGTCTTTTCCCTGCTACTTGCCTGGATGTTGGAATATTCGATTTTCTCTGTCTTCTGTCCTCTCCTGGTTGATCAGCATGGTTTCTAAACTTGTCAGTGCCAACCTGGATCTCCATGTCTTTTTGGAGGATCTCAAGTCTTTCCACGGTTTCTCTGGTTCTGGCCCTTCAGTACCATGACGCATTGTGGTTCTTATTTTTAATATTTATTAAAAGCTATCACTAGGTCTGGAATGTTACTAAAATGTCCTCTTTGTGTTCCAGCATTTATTCACTAGAAATATGACATGTTTATTAGCTGTGGCTTAAGCGAGTATCTATGTGTTATATGATAAATCAAAATTATCTTTCAAAAACTCAAAATTATTTTTCAAAAACCTATATGACTAGGTTAATAGAAAAAAAAATGTTAATGCAGCCCGAATCAACTATCTACTAGACATTTTTGATAAGTTATTGAATTATGACATAATTACATGGATGCTATTGCTAACACCTGAAATGAATGGGTTGTAAAATATTCATCTCGGTAATTTGAGTCATTTTAATAAATGAACTGTATTAATATTGTAGTAAACTAATAAGCTACTTGGTAATTGGTTATTAGGCAACCAGAAGCTAACTGTGGGTATTGAGTGGAATTGAGTAGTTACTATCAAAACTCTTACTGGGCTATTTCAAATATTATGTGACTGCATAAGCTCAAATTACAAATATTTATTTTCGGTCTATTGCATGCAATGCACTGCAATACAAATGAGACAGACATGGATTCTTCCCCCAAGACACTCAGCCCATTAGAGGAGGTTAGCAGGTACCTCAGTAAGTGGAATTCAAGGTAAAAAGTAATAAATGTCCTACCAAAGGCACAGATGAAGCATTACAGAAACTGAGAAGATAAGCAATAGCACGGAGGCCCATAGGGGAAGGGAGGGAAATCTGAAGGGGGAGAAATCAGAGAGGGAGACGAACCATGAGAGACTATGGACCCCGGGAAACAAACTGAGGGTTTCAGAGGGGAGGGGGGTGGGGGAGTAGCCAGGTGATGGGTATTAAGGAGGGCATGTGTTGTGATGAGCACTGGGTGTTATACATAACTAATGAATCACTGAACACTATATCAAAAACTAATGATGTACTCTACAGTGGTTAACTGAACATAAAAAAAAACTGATAAGAGAGGAAAAAATTACTCTGCTATCAAGAAACATATCTAGTACCTACTCTAGGATAGACATTTAATAAATATTGAATGTATCGAGCCTCGCATTTGATTTGAATCTTGATATATTTAGCCTCAGAAAGAGGTGAAACCAGCAGTCTATCAAATGAGGAAATGAAAACCAAGGCACAGAAAGAGTGGAAATTCTCATGTTACTGCCTTTACCTCTGTCATTTAGATCTCTGTCATTAGGTCATTCTCATCCATATTCTTCTCATCCTGGTTTCTAGTACCCAGTTTCACCTGCCTTCTTATCCTCCCTGACCAGCACACATGGACACGCAAAATCTTATCTATACCACAGCAGAAAATAAATTGTTGGCCATTCTCTTCTTTCCATTCCCATCATCATCATCATCCCAGATAAGCACCCATCCTTTACACCTGGTCTATTGCAGTAACCTCCCAAATGGTGTGCGTGTCTTTAGTGTTTGGTCCCTCCCAAACTCCTCACTGCCATTTAAACTCCTCATGGTAGGATCTGAACATGTCATTCGCTGCATCAAAACATGCTCCTTTATTATTCTCAACAATAAGACATTCCTCTAAGGTAGAGAGATTTCCTGAATATAGTCTGATCCTTTGGCTGTCAAAGGCCCTGTGATCTGATTAAATCCATGGTCCTCTTGTCTTTTACCCCAGTTGTCTACACAATCCTTCTCTTCCAGCCTTGCTAGACTACTTGTTATTCATTGCCTTCCTGTTCTGCTCACATGCCTATTGCTTCCTATACATGGAACCTCACACATCCTTAAAAATTCACCCTTTTAGCTACTATAAAGCTCCTTACCTTGTTCTCCTCTCTGGAAGTAATTTTTGTCCACTTGTTTGGATCCATCCTAACTTCTTCTGTACTTTTCCTATATCCCAGTTCATACACAGTAGAGTTAAAACTAGCCTTCCAACTCCTTGGGGGAAGAATATGTAATTTTTTTCATTTTATATCCTCACAATGGTTCCCTAACAAATGATCAGTAATGGTCTAATGAATGGATTGTTGTCACGTGGTCCCTTTCTGTTTTATTTCTCTGCAGAACATTTACTCGCTATTTGATATTTTCTAGTGGGATGGTTGATTAGATGAATTTCCAAACATCAGAAAGTAGGTTTTATTTGAGAGACTTTTAAATCTTTTTCATCACTAAAACCTTATTGCCTAGGATAATGTCCAGCATGTCTTAGGCACTCACCCAATAAGTGTTGAATAAATAAATGAATGAATAAAACTAAAAATTTAAGAAATAGTGTTGGTGTCTTCATACACAAAACAGCTTTATTTAGTGCCCCATAATCACTTTGATATATCAGAAAGACACTTTCAAAGTATTTGTGGGCCTATTATGCTTATATTTCCAGGAATCTTGTCACATTTACCATTCACATGCGGGAAGTATAGAATTCTTTACAGTTATATGGAACATGGACATTTTAAAGGTTTCTCAGTGATGCTGAAATTTGGGAGATAGGAGAGCTCAGTAATTATCTGCTAATGTTTCCTACTGCCTTAAAAATTTTAACAGGTTAATTTCTAACATGCTCCTTTATTATTCTCAACAATAAGACATTCCTCTATGGTAGAGAGATTACTTAGAGCCCTCCCACATGCTAGAGAGTACACTTAGAATCCTTACTGAAATGATAAAGCCTAAAAAATGGTAAAAGTTACTTTCTATTAGTAGATGTAAGTGATGGAGTTCTTAGACTCTAATCTCAGACAGACTTGGGCTGGAGTGCTGGTTCAGACAATACTAGCTGTATGAGCTTGAACAATTTATTCCAACTCTTGTCTGTACAATAGGGTAACAATGATACCAATTTTAGAGGGCTGTGGTGGGGATTAAGTGAGATGCTACACAGAGGTACTAATGGAAATGTGCATTTCTTATATGCCCTGAAGTGTGCAAAGTGTTCAATGTGAATTGCCCCCACTCAATCCTCACATTAGCCCTTTAGAGTCAGTACTACTATTATCCTTATTTTTCGGATTGATAAACTGAGGCACAAAGAGTAGTAAATAGTAAATAGTAACATGGTAAATCTTTCATAAATATATACCTAACATGTTTATTTGCATTGATCGATATATATTGTAAGCATTTTTTTAATCAAACTATTTTAATAAATGACCTATTTTTTGTATATATCATTTGATTAAAATATATGTGACTCATAATAACGAATGCTTAATGAGCACTACATTGTACCTGATGCTTTGTTAATACTTTATGTGGCCATCTAATTTGATCCTCGCAGTCTGCCTATGTGATGCAATATTCCTCCCCATTTTGCAGGTAAAGAAACTGAGGTTTGAAAAGGTTAAGCCATATGTCTGAGGTCACAAAGCTAGAAATCGGTAGAGTCAATATTTAAACCCAGGCTGTCTGATTCCAGAGTTGGTGTGAGAATCCTGTCATGATGATATGGCCTCCAGCCTAGCTCCTCACATTTCTAGAAGTTTCGTATAAAAACATGAAAGGAATGGAGTCAATGGAGAGCAGCGTCTTGAGAGTAGTACTGTGGGTACGTTAGTTTCCTATGGCTGGTATAACAAATCACCACGGATCAGGTGGCTTGAAATAATTGGAGCTTATTCTTTCACAGTTTTAGGAGCCAGATGTCTGAAATCAAGGTGTTGGCAAGTCTGCACTCGCTCCAGAGGCCTGGATCACAATCCATTCTTTGCCAATTGTGGTTTCTGGTGGCTGTGGTCATTCCATGGCTTGTGGCTGCTTCACTACAGCCTGTAGGACGAATGTCTTTGAATTTCTTTCTGCTCTGTCTTCACATTGCCTTCTCCTCTGTGTGTGTCTAATCTCCCTCTGTCCATCTCTCTTAAAGACACGTGTGGTGGCATTTAAGGCCTGGTTAATCCAGGATAATGCTCCATCTCCAGACCCTTAACTTAATCACACTGGCAAAGACTTTTTTTTTTTTAATTAAATAATTTGTTTATTGTACTGCATTTATAAAGAAAACAGACAGTGAACCCAGTAGAAAGAATAAAAATGCATTTGGGGTTGTAACTGACAATGATAGAAATCCTTTAGTGAGATCGTGGCAATTTGACAGTATTATGATTAAGTTCAATAAAGGTACACGGGGTACTTGGAAGATCAAATTCTATAGCTGCCTCTTTCTATGGCTTCTAATTCATCTGGCTCCTTAAATGATAGGGGGAAAAGCCCTCATTTGGTGGGAAAACATTTCCAGAAAGAAGTTATAGAGATTCTCTCTTATTAAAATTTCTTCTCATATCAGTTGTTAAAATGGGGCCTTCTATTTGTGTTTTGGTTATTTCATTTTAATATCATCACCAGAATTCCTGTAATTGTGCAATTGTTATTTTACAGTGTAGACAAGAATTCAGTTCTAGTCTGCTATTGCTTTAGATAGATATATATAGCTGAAAAGCCAAAATGGATTAGAATTGCCGAAGGATTTTCCCTGCCATTGTTGGATACAATCTATTTCCTTTATTCTTGATAGGTGCATAGACAGCCTCACTTAAAATTCTTTCTACAGGAACATGTCTGATTTCAGGACTACCCAATCAAGGATCCAATGAATGGCTGGCCAACAGGGTTCTATGCTTATGAGTTAAATGGATTGCATAATTGCACCACTTTTTCTTTTGCTGTTGTTGGTGGAAAAATGGCAGAATTTGGACTCCAATCTCCCATATAGAGAGTCGGCTACCTGAAAGTCTTATCAGTAGCTTGGCTAGTAGAACCTCAAGTTGCACTTCCTTGGCTTTCTGTAAATCAGTCCTGGAGCCGTCTCTGCAGAATGCTGTAATCCCCAAGGCCCACTTGGTCCATGCTGAACAAGTGGCTATGACCCCAAACCTGCCCCTCTTTTGCTTTTCAATATGACTGGAGGAATATGTAATGTCTAGGGCAAGTCTAGGAGAGGCCCATTCTAAAATAAGATTCACAAAGCCTTTTCTCATTAAAAAAAAAAAGCCTCAAGTACATCTCAATTATCTCAAAATTGCAGTTAAAAACTTACATTATACAAAGAAACAGCAGCAGAGAATGGTTAATGTTAAAACAACCAAAAAAATCCCGCAAAAAACCACCCCACCCCAAAAGTGCCATCCCCCCACCCTTCCCCTTGGCTCTCTTATGCTGGGATTTCATTTAAGACATGAAGCCTCTGAGAAAATGAGAATGGCAAAGCCACAGAGGAAAACTGCTTCAAGGTTAAATTTTGGACAAGGTAAAGAAAAAGCTGTAAATAGAAGTAGGGGACTGACTGGAAAAGAACTGGGAATTCTAGGACATTTTCTTCTTAGAGGGGAAATCTCTGAAACCCAGATCTCCTTTCTGGAGTCATCCTGAATTCTGTAGTTATGGGGCAGTAAACTCAAGTGCAATGAGTAAAATGTCAGCCAGGGATTAAAACAACAAAACCCCAAACAGCCAATCAAAATAACTCTGCAGTTAGGGTGACAGAAGACACACAGGAAAGGACTGTTTTTGCAGAACATCTAGTTCTGAAGAAATCACTAGTCAATGGTTCCGTGTCTGTTTCCACCAAAAATCAGACCAAAGATTCAAGGATCTTAGAGTTATGGGAGGATGAAAGGAATTCGATAGTGCTTTGAGCAGTGATAAAATGGTATCCAAATTTGGCGTTGATACAGCTCATTTAAAAAGATAGTCACTTCAAAGTCATGGGACAAAATGTGAACATAGAGAACAACAGAAACAATCCAGGAAGATGATGCAGCCTGGATACAGCAAGTTTAATGTCTCTGCTGTACACAGAAGTAACACCCTTTCCCCTTCTCATCCTTATGCTGGCAATAGGAGATGCACTAGAAAATTTGACTCTTAGAGTCAGTGAATAAAAGGATGAGCTCATCATCTTCATAGCTCTTTTTAAAAAGGAAGCTTATAATTTAAAGGAGTTTTAATGGAAAGACAAGGGTACAGGGTGAGAGGCTGTTTCACATTTTAGCCTATTAGTCTTTGGCAGAGCCCAATCAAGGCCAAATTCACCTAGGATGCCCAATGGCTGTGGGGGAATCTCCACAGGGTCAAGTAAGCAAACCCAAATGAACATGTTGGATTAAAAAAACAAAACAAAACAAAACAAAACAAAACAAAACAAAACAAAACAAAACACAGTAACAAATAACCTAGGAAACGCTTGAAGGAAGAGTTTCACCCTGAAAAGGGAAGAGGGAAATGCTTGGCAGGGAGGGGCGAGGGTCAGCATGTGATCTCTGCTGCGGCGCTGGGCTGGGGCTCAGGAGTTGAGCCAAGGGTGCTGGAGACAATCGGCAGCAGTGGCTCTCTTCTCGGGTATCAGCTCCAACATGGGCAGTAAGAAATCCGTCAAGCCAGCTGCCTCTTCCTGAGACCACTCATACTTCTCCACTAGAACACTAAAAGGCCCCAAGTTTTCAGTTTCATGATGTGCCTCAGGTCACCTTTTTTGGTGAAAAATTCCTTGGAATATTTTCCTTCCACAATGAGCTTGTGAGGCACCTTCCACAGAAGTTCTATGATCAATGCAATGTGATCTTCATCTCGAGTGTACTCTTCCGCTGAATGAGGCCTTTGAACTGGCCACGCATGCTGTGCTCCAAATGTCAGCAGGGGTATTTTAGCCAGATCCTATCAGAACTTCCAAGGAGCGATACTGCCTTGTTTGAATATCTTCAGTGAAATGTTTGTGCACCCAACAGGCATTTCCAAGATCAGCAATCCTCACTTGGAGCTTTTCTGCATTTTTTGGCTCAAGGGGATTAACAAGAAAATTTCCAGCAGTGGATTTTCCTTTGTTGTCCAATGGTCCATTTTGTTGTTGCTCTTGCTTATCTTCACAGGGTATCTCTGCCCGAATGCCTTCTTGAAGTTTGCTGATGTCCTGTTCACTGAATGACTGGTCTACATTTGGTGAAGCCTGGCACGTCATGGTATCTGACACCTCAGAGGTTATAGGTGTACAAGAGTCTGTTTCTTGAGATGTGCTGCTGTCTCCATTTTGGGAGCTTAGGAAACTAGGTTCCTGCTTCAAATTTTGGACATCACAGTCATTAGCATTATGTAGATCCTCTTTAAGCCTCAATGTTTCTTTATTACTGTTTTCAGTATAATTAATGATTTCAATTACTCCATTGCAATTGATTTCTGCTGCACTACCCTCTACACCATGTTCCATAAGTGTTTGATCCTGGTCAATGGTACTTGATTCTTCAAGTTTTTCTTGGGTCATTTTATTAGGTGGGTTCTCTTTCAAGAGTCTTTCAACAGGACTCTCTGATTCTTCTTGCTTGTTTGGTCTTTTTTGCCCAGGGCCCAACTCTTTCTCCATTTCCTCAATTTCCTGCATTTGTTTCTCTAGTAATTCTGCCTGGTGCTTCTGCTTCTTCTTCAATTTCTTCTTCTTCTTCTTTGACATTTTTTCAGCTGGTTTAGGCTGGGGCGCAGTACTGACTGCAGATCCAGAAGGTGGAGGAGCTCCAGATCGCTGCCATTCTGTTGCTTCTGCAGCCAGTCTTCGGATATACTGCTCGTTCACTGACAACAAGATGTTTTCTGGTTTAATGTCAGTGTGGATGATATGGCACTTGGTGTGTAAATAATCCAGACCCTATAACACTTGCTGGATAATTTTTTTGACACAAGACATTGGAAACCCTTGATAATTGGACTTGATGATCCACTTGAACAGATGATGCCCCAAAACTTCAAACATCATGCAGATATGTGTTCTGTTAACTCCTGATATTTTAAAGTCATCTAGTAGTTGAATGACCATTTCTCTATTTGGATCATTAGGGTCTGAATTATGAACTGATTTCAGCAACTGGATTTCATCTAGTATTGTTTCAGTATAATGTTCAGCACTTTTAACTACTTTCATTGCCACAAGTTTCTTCCCTTGAATATCCCATGATAACCACACTGTTGAAAAGTGTCCCCAGCCCAACTTTCAGATCACATGATATCTCCTATTGAATAGATCTCCGATTTTCACAAGATGATAACCTCCTTTACAATAATCATTGGGATCTTCCTGCTCATCATCATCAGACCCCAGAATCTCCTCTTCCTTCTCTGGTAGATCACTTTCAGAGTGGGGAGCAGAGCCTCGGTGTTGAGTTTCAGATTTCCTTTGGGCTTTGTCCTTCTTGGCCTTTTCTTTTCGGCCTGGAGCGCAAGCACTTTCTGCTCCATGGTGAGACCGGTAACTGCCAGGTGCCTGCGCACTCGAGTGGCCCACACTGGCAAAGACCTTACCATAAAAGATAACATTCAAAAAATTCCAGGGATTGGGGCACCTGGGTGGCTCAGTTGGTTAAGCATCTGCCTTCAGCTCAGGTCATAATCTCAGGGTCCTGGGATCGAGCCCCACCTTGGGTTCTCTGCTCAGCGGGGAGTCTGCTTCTCCCTCTCCCTCTGTCTGCCGCTCCCCCTGCTTGTTTTCTCTCTCTCTCTCTCCGTCAAATAAATAAATAAAATCTTTAACAAAAAAATCCAGTGATTACACCTGGCATCTATGGGACCATCCACTAATGTGGGGAATATTTACCAAATCATTTAATCCATTGGTTGTGACACTCTATTATTCTATATACCAAGAGTGGGAAAAATACCCAATGTGGGCAGTCCACTAGGAGACCCTCTAACATAAAATGCAGATAAGGACTATATCTTCAGTGTAGAAACAATTCAGAAAAAGAAATCCACCACACAGAAGGAGAGGGGCATCTTGCCTGCCTCAAGCTTGGTCACCTCTGGGCACTCTAACGGGTAAGCCCTAGAGAAGTGTGAGTGATTTGTAATGGAAAGTGATTAGTATCTCTGTGGCTTCAAGACCAGCACAGCCATGGGGGCTCTAGGTTACATCACTAACCTTTCTTTTATAATTTATCCCAGGAAATGAGAACATCCAGAATCCTGGAGGAGCTGGCCTTATATAAGGTAAACTTATAAGAATCAATGGGCCCTAAAGACACAGGAGGGGAGGGGCGCCTGGGTGGCTCAGTTGGTTGAGCATCTGGCTCTTGATTTCAGCTCAGGTCATGATCTCAGGGTCCTGGGATTGAGCCCCGTGTCAAGCCCCAAGTTGGGCTCTGGATCTCAGCAGGTAGTCTGCTTGAGGATTCTCTCTTCCTCCTTTCCCTCTGCGCCTCCTCCCACTCCCATGTGCGCTCTCTCTCTCTCTCTCTCTCTAAAATAAATAAATAAATCTTACAGGGGACTGTAGTGCATGTGGCAGTTCAGCCCCTAATGACTAGTGCACTCTTGTTGTCTCCCCTGGCTAGATGACTCTCAGTTCAGGCCTTTCCCAGGAATTACTTTCTCTGGAAAGAACTAGCATAGCCCAGGGTTATGCCCCCTTTCCATATCCAGTGCTCCATGCGGGAGTACAAAGGAGAAGCTTGCCTGGATGGATTACTGGGATGGTTTATCCCAGCTTCAGAGCTCACCTTGGAATGGTGTGAGGGCTCTACCGGAAGTGTATCCCTCTCAGTGTCTCTCTGTTAATCCTGCTTCCCTCCCTTTTCTTACAGGTCTCAAGAGCACATCTCAGTGGTCCTGCAGCAGGTAATGTCCATTCTGTTTTCTGCAGAATCCTACTTACTGGATATTTGAAAAATGCAAAAACAAGCAAACCAACAAACCGCCAAGCAAAAATACAAAAGTTCCAGGATTTGTCCAGCTGTGCACCCTATTTAAAGGCTATTTTACTGTGAACTACCCTAAAATTGGGTTACAGATATATAAGCCATATCCAACTCAGCTGTAAAGTTAGAATATTTCTAGTTTTTAAAACATTTTGTAGGGGCACTTGGGTGGTTCAGTCATTAAGCGTCTGCCTTCAGCTCCCAGGGTCCTGGAATCAAGCCCCGCATTGGGCTCCCTGCTCCGTGGGAAGTCTGCTTCGCCCTCTCCCACTCCCCCTGCTTGTGTTCCCTCTCTTGCTGTGTCTCTCTCTGCCAAATAAATAAATAAAATCTTAAAAAAAAAAAACCTTTTGGTAATTTAACTGGATCCACAAGAGTGTGTACTGTTTTTTAAAAGATTTTATTTATTTTTTTATTTATTTTTAATTTTATTTTATTATGTTATGTTAATCACCATACATTACATCATTAGTTTTTGATGTAGTGTTCCATGATTCATTGTTTGCGTATAACACGCAGTGCTCCATTCAATACGTGCCCTCTTTAATACCCATCACCAGGCTAACCCATCCCCCCACTCCCCTCCCCTCTAGAACCCTCAGTTTGTTTCTCAGAGTCCACAGTCTCTCATGGTTCGTCTCCCCCTCCAATGTTCCCCGCTTCATTTTTCCCTTCCTACTATCTTCTTCTTCTTCTTTTTTTTTTTTTTTTTTAACATATAATGTACTATTTGTTTCAGAGGTACAGGTCTGTGATTCAATAGTCTTGCACAAAGAGTGTGTACTTTTAAGTACCTGTTTTGTTCTCATCTACCAAACATGTTCATTTGTAGATATGGCTACAAATTCCCATCTTTCTACTTACCAACTATACATCCTTGCACAAGTGACTTAGTTGCTCTGAGCTTCTGTAAAGTGGGGACCAATGTTACCTTGCTACTTCAAAAGTCTGTTGTGAACCTTAAGTTATATACCCTCCCTGCACAACCCCAGTGCTCTTCCTGGCATGGAAGAGGCAATTTATGAACGTAACTTCCTCTTCAGTTCCCATGAGGGTATCTGAAAACCTCTCATGCTTGTTGTCTTCTCGAGAGAATAACTGCAATAGAATAGCAGGAAATGTATACTTTGTGGATACATTATATACTTTACATAAATAAAGCTAATATATAGAGTAATAGGAAAAACAATGCCAAATGAATCCTCTCTTCCCTAATTTAAAAATGAACTCAAACTCAAAATCACAGAGTCCATATACTATTACTAGAAGGCATGGTTGGCCCACTGTGGTCTATATATGATGTCAGGGGGATCTGATGAGGCTGAGATGACATATCCCTCTGCTTCCATGGAACTCCCCACCAGGCTTTCCTTCCTTCCTCCCTTCTTGCCTTCCATCCTTCCTTCCTTCCTTCCTTCCTTCCTTCCTTCCTTCCTTCCTTCCTTCCTTCCTTCCTTCCTTCCTTCCTTCTTTCCTGGCATGCCTTTGCCTGGTGGTCCTAAGGTACACCCAGCAACTTTTGATGAGTGAGGGAGGGGACAATAGCCAATGGCCCCAGTTCACTTCCTTTCTAGCCCATGTAGAAAGTTTAGAATCCCTGAACTTCAGGTCCACATAGACCTTCCACAGGTGCCTAGCACACCACTGGGGAGGGTGGTTTAGACCTGGCTGTTCTTCCAGGAAGGAAAGTCTACCCCACTCCTGATCTTTCTTATTGCCTGCATAAACTGGGCAGCCATGAATTATGGATGGATTTCTCAGGGCTTAGTCAAAAGAAAAATGCATACACTCTGAATAGAAAGGTTGTAAGAAAAAAATATTAAATTTGATTCGTAATAATGAGTTCAATTATTTTGTAAATAGGTATCAAGGTGATTTGGAAATATGGGTATATTGATCATGAAAAAGAGAGCCAAATTTAGTGATATTTGGCAGTGCCCAGGGCATCTGAAAATTTAATAGAATCGACACAAGAAAAAGATCTTGGCATAGATAGAAAAAGAATCACTTCTCATTTTTACAGTGCCACACAGGTTACAAAGCTTTTTTTGCATATATTAATGTTCATGATAATTGTTTAAGATAGGTAGGCTATGTATTCTTAACCTCATTGCACAGATGAACAAATTGAAACTCAGAAACATTAACGTGAAAGAAAAGATTAACTTCCTCACTCCCAGACAAAAGCTGGGCAAAGACCACACTGCTCCTTGGCACTTCCAGGAAGCTTGTATAGAAGCTGTGTGTGCAAGCCTGCATGTTCTAAAGTAAGAGTTGGGGAGGAGGGTACAGAGGAGAGAACTGGACGCTAGCCCTCCTTCCCCCACACCCCCATTTTTGTAATTGGCCACACTCTCATGAAAGGTACAGCAAGAACCTTTGTTCTACTCTCTGAAGTAACAATGCTAAAGGATGCTAACAATCCCACTGCCTCCTCCCCTCACATAGTCTTTCATTGGGTTACCTTCCACAGCTGAACTCATTTCTCATTTACAGCTGCCTGCTGGGCACCTCTACCTGGATGTCTGGCTGGTGCTTAAAGATGATCATGTCCAAATGGAATTAGTTAATATCCCCATCAAAATCTACCCTTCTACATGTTAAACAAATTCATAGCAAGGCACAAGACTAATTGCAGTTAAAATAGTTAATTCTCTGCTTCTTTGTCATGTTACCTTTGTGTTTCTTTCTTTTTTAAAAATTTATTTGGGAGTGACAGAGAGCGAGCAGGTACGAGTGCAGAGGGGCAGAGGGAGAAGGAGAAAGAATCTGAAGCAGACTCCACACTGAGCGCAGAGCCCAATGTGGGGCTCAATCCCATGACCGTGAGATCATGACCTGAGCCGAAACCAAGAGTCAGACGCTTAATAGACTGAGCCACCCAGGCACCCCTACCTTTTGTGTTTCTGATGGCAGTGACACCACTGTGTTTCCCCCAACCCAAGCACAATACTAGGAGACCTTCATATAATGAATCTAAATTGAGGCAGTGCTAGGCACAAGGAGTTTCCCTAATAGAGGGAGACTGACACATGGACAAAATTAAGAACAAGGTAGATGTTGGGGCACCTGGGTGGCTCAGTCGTTGGGCGTCTGCCTTCGGCTCAGGTCGTGATCCCAGGGTCCTGGGATCGAGCCCCACATCGGGTTCCCTGCTCGGCGAGAAGCCTGCTTCTCCCTCTCCCACTCCCCCTGCTTGTGTTCCTGCTCTTGCTATCTCTCTCTCTCTGTCAAATAGATAAATAAAATCTTTAAAAAAAAAAAAAAAAGAACAAGGTAGATGTCTATAAGAAAGGACTGAAACTATAAACAAGGTAGCCATTATGTCTGCTTCTGATGCAATAAGCAATGGCTTTCCAAAGGAGGGACCGCTCAGAGGGTTCTTGCCTCTGTGTTCACTAGGTGGGGGAGGGGATTCCAGGTGATTTCTAGGTTTTAAGCAAGTGAATGACACACTGAGATAATCTGCTCCCCTGTAGCTGTGGAGATTACTTGAGCAGGGCAAGACCCTAGGTAAACATTCTGAGATTTACTGTGGCTCTTCCAATTTTGTGGTCCCCCCTTTTTTATACTTGGCAAGTCATCAAGATTGAGCCGCTGGCTTTCTTGAACCAAATCTCCATTTATTTTCTGTTTTCATTGTGTCCTGGTTCGGCACTTGATTATTTTTTACTTGATATATTTCAGTATACTTAACAGGTGAGTCCCTATACTTTCTCTTTACTCAAGTCGAATCTATTCTAGACACCGACATTAAGCTTCTTAAACTTGTAAACTTGAACATATCGTTTCTCTCCTCAGAAACCTTCAATGGATCCCTATTGCTTACTGAATTTTGTAAACTTCTCAGTCTGACAGTGGAAATCTTCACCTCAGCTCAATGGTACTGTTTTCTATTCCTTCAATATACTCTTTTTACGTTTTTGCTTTGCTCATACTGTTTTTTTTCCCCCTAGTAGAAGGCATTTCCCTAATCTCTGTTTACAAAAATTTCTCTCATATATCTTCCAAGTTTGGCTCATATGATACCTCTTCTTTGAAGCCTCTCTTGATTGCCCAACTTCCTTGTTGATTTCATAGTATCCTTTCAACAAGTATATAACTTTCTAACATCTTCTCTGTAACTATCATCTAACATCTAACATGTTTATTAATGCTGGTGCATAATTTGCTTCATTGCAAATAAAGATGGTGTCCTGGTCATCAATATACATTACTATATCTTCTTCTCTATAGGGATTTGCCCACTTGAGGCATAGAATAAATAAAATAAATTAACAACTTATAAATAATTTATAAACAAATAATTTGCAATAAAACTTGAAATAATGAATTAAGAATTTTCATTGTTTCTAGGTATAAGAATTTTGTTTCTTAACAGTTCTAACAATAAAGTTAAAAATGAACTGGGGAAAACATAAGACTCATCTTAATATTCTCCCATACTAGTTACACGTGGAAAGACCACAGATATTAGAATCAGGCAAATATGAAGTTGAATTCCACCTCATTATTTACTAGTTGTTTGACCTTGAGAATGTTGCTAGATCTCTTTGAAATTTAGTGTCTTTTTCTATAAAATTAGACTTGTGGCACCTGGATCCCATGGGTATACAATGTATAAATAGTACAACATAAGGCATGTGTGATAACCAGTGCATAGTAGATACTCAAGTATTCTCTCCATCTATATCTATTAAATTAATAAATTCTATCAAAGACTAGTGAAGAGTCATTTAGTTGGTATATAGGAGCAAAAACCAGATTTTTACTAAAAGGATATGCCTTATAGAATTAAACTTTAAAACTGATACATAATGATCCAAGATACATGAATGTATTTTAAAGAAACAGAGTGGTTCCTGGATTAAAAAAAGACTTAATTAAAGATTCATGTTTATCTAAAGAAATAATGACTCATTCAGAAAAGGTATTGATAGACAAAAAGCATAGAAAAGGGGAAGACCATGAGACAAACCTGGTTAGTGTCTGTCTAAGCCCTAGTACATAGTCAAGGATTTGCCTGCCCCGACCTGGTCCAGGAGATGTAGGCATCTGAACAGTAGGTGCAGACATAACTACATGCCACTAAATACCTGAATTATAAAACTAACCATGCCTCTTCTATCTCCATCAGACATCCTCCTGATAATAATTTAGCTTTTCCTATAGCTTATTTTAGACAAGTACCTGGTCACTTTGAAAAAATGATTTTTTTCATCTTATTGGATTAGTTGGCTTTTCGAGTTTGGAATCTCATGAGTTCTTTCACTGTGGATCAATGTTTCTTAGTCCAATATCTCTAAGACACTCACAAGGTCAACATTCGAAGACATTCAAGTCCATGCCACATTGCGGAGACCACCCTATTATGAAGCACCTTTGTGTCACTTCACATCTCAGAGCCTTGGTACACAGTGATAAGTGGTGTGGATGAGCCTTGCACCACGTATCTACATGTAGTTACTGTTCCTAATTTATAATTGCAATATAAGGGAGGATGCCTGGACACTTGTTGATTGCCTATACTATGTCTTTTTCCTCCCTTCCCCTTTACAATAGCTTATTCATGTGGTTTTGGAGAAGCTGAGCCCACCATTGCTCTGGGATGGAGCGTGTGACCCAGATAGGTCAATCAGAACATTCTATGACTCTGGCTACGGTGATTGGTTTGCAGTGGACATGTGAGCTAATCCAGTTTAGTCAGACCGAATCTCAGATCTTCTTGGAATTGTGAGACAAAGGTATGCGACCTTTTTCTCATCTAGAAGGCATGTAGGGTATGGTTGTCAGGTCAGGGACTGTGACAGCCATTCTTCTTCTATAAGGAGGGAAGCTGTCCAGAAGAAAACACCATAGAAGGAGGGAAAAACTAAGAAAAATTGGAAGAAGCAGAGTCAGAACTCCAGCAATAATATCATAATCCCAAGAATCAAACTGTGCCTAAAGCCTGACCCATGTGTGACATCTCAGGTACATAAGCCAATGAAGTCTTTCTTCTTCTTTAGGTCAGCTGAGTTGAGTCTTATGTTCCTTGCAAAACAAAGGGCCCTGACGTAGAAAAGTACACTAGTACATCATCATAAATAATTTTTATTTTCTCAATTTTTAAAATAATAATCCTGAAAAGAATACATCAAACTCTAAAGCAAATAGCTTCCTGGGAAGCTGGGAATATTTTACAGAACAATTCATACTTTCATTCTTTCAAAATGATTCTACCACACTTAACTACCTTTCTGATTATCATGAGGAAAAGATGGTTATGGTGCTTACTTACTTGTATTCTCAAGTCAATAAAATCTGGCCACTAAATTTTCAGTTTTAAGCAGCTAAATATTAAGTTGTTGTCAACTTAAGTGAAGGATATAATAAAATGTTCTTAGGCATGAGTAGATTTTTTTAAAGTCTTTTTTGTCAAGCAGGTTCTCAAGAAGCTCAGCTCATCAAGAGATGTAGGATGTGTTCACATCTGTTCTCATCCTGGGTGACCCTTCTCCCACATAAACTGAAAAGTTTCAAGTGTATGAGAATGAGAACATTCTAAAAGAGATGAGGATGTAGAAGAAAACAGCATGAATTGATTGAAAGTCACTAGATACAGCTCCCTTTGTACATGACATCTATCACGCCTCTCTTTCTTCACACAAATAATTGTTAATGCTCAATATTCGAGGACTGCGACAAATACATACCCTACTAGGAGTTTGTTTGTCTGCTTTTTAAAAATGTCATATTCAGAATCATGGCATCAATGTCATTAAGCTTCCTGGTTATGAGCAAGAGAAAACAATTCTATCTTCTTGAGTAAAACAGATTTATTTGGAAGAATATTAGTATGTGTGCATGAGCGGATATGGAGCTTCACAGAAATGATGGAAGAACAGAGACTAGTCTTAGAAACAAGTGGAAATTAAGGAAGCTGTGGAGGGACAAAACCCAGGGAATAGGAACCACAGTTCTCCTATTTTAGCCTGTCCAGGCCCCCACCACTGGGACTAAAAAATCTGCAATCATTCCTTCTGTCAAGGTTTCACTTGTTTGTTTTAAAGTTCCAGAAGAGAATTCCTTTAGTCACACGCTTGCCCAGGAAAGAGAGGATCTGGTTTCTTTAGCTTGTCTAGTGGGTAGTGAATTGCCTTCCTAACAGGACCATATATAATGGCAGAAGGTCCATTTCCAAAAAAATCGAAGACTAAGTCGTTATCAAACAAAGCAGCACATATTTTCATAATAGTATCTATAGATTCAGGAATCCTGAGGCAAATTCTTGCCTCCTCAGATAGACATACAATGCCAAAGGAGTTAACAGCCAACAGTGTCTTACTTGTAAATGTAATGCACTAATGCAATATCTAAATACTCAAGTGAGTTTCTGACAGTCCCATCCATCACAATACAACTCTCACCATGTCACCAAAGCACTGCCATTCTAATGAGCTAATGAAGGGAAGGAAAGGTGAATAGATCGTTAAGCCACTTATGTTGTTGGTCCATAACTTTGCAATGTATGCCTTTTGCTCTCCATTTTCTTTTGTTGTGTAGTCATGATTGTACATACTAGCATGATTATATACTATGTGCAACTTCGTCTGATGAGATGCATCTCCCTAAAATGGAAGAAAAAAGGAATTTAGAAAATGCATCATTTCAGTCCTCTTGGAAGCGGATTCTGAGACAAAGTTGAGTGGAAGAGGTTTGTTAAAGGCTAATGTCTAAATATACAGAGGGAGGCAGCAGAACTGAGCAGGGAAAGCCTTCAGACTGAAATGCGGATCTCATAAAATTTGAGCCAATTGAACAAGGGAGATCTAAAGCAAGAATTCCCCACTGGAGTTCTGCATTGGGCAGAAATGACCAAAGCTAGTATCCCAATCAATCTCAGTCATTACAAGGGGCTGCCTGGGTGAGTGAGACCTGCACTATAAAGATGAAGCAAACCTTACAGAACACTGTCAGCTTAGAGTACTCAATGCACATAAACAGCAAGTGCTTTCTTTCTTTTTTTTTTTTTTAAGATTTTATTTATTTATTTGAGAAAAAAAGTGAGAGAGCGCATGAGCAGGGTGGGAGGGGCAGTGGGAGAGGGAGAAACAGACTCCCCACTGAGCAGGGAGCCTGACATGGGACTCCATCACCAGACCCTGGGATCATGACCTGAGCCGAAGGCAGATGCTTAACCGACTGAGCTACCCAGGTACCCTACTAGCAAGTGCTTTCTTCAAGGGAATTCGGAATGGTAGGCCTTCCTACTTGTCATAGAACAGGGAATGGTTCCTCTAGAATTAGATACTGGTTTAGTCCCAGAATAAGCATCACATACTGACTTTGTCATTTTTATGACTGCTATTGAGGAGTACAACCCTAACTTTGTAGGCAGAAGAAGTGAAAATGTAAGCCATTAATTATAACAACCATTCTATTAAAGGAAAGCATTTATGATTTACTGTAAACCAATTAAAAATTACAAAAACATTGTCTTAGTTTAGGCTGCTATAATATTATAGAATATTATAGACTGGGAGCCTTAAACAACAAACATTTATTTCTCAGGATTCTAGAGGCTAGGAAATACAAGATTAAGATGGCAGGAGATCCTATGTGTGGTGAGGACACTCTCCCTGGTTTGTAGTTGGCCGTCTTCCTATTGTATCCTCCCACGGGCAAGGGCAGAGAGGGATCATCTCTCTCCAGTCTCTTCTTATAAGGGCACTATCCTATCATGAGGGCTCCACTCATCATGCCCTAGGGTCCCATCTCCAAATGCCATCACACTGGGGATTTAGGCTTCAACATATGAATTGTGGGGACAACACATTCAGCCCACGGAAAAACTATTTTGAAAATCAAGAAATTACAGATAAACAGAAAAATTTAAATCTGTAAATTAACAATCTCTCCTTTCCTCACCCTTCCTTTCACTGGTCTATTTTTAAGTAAATTGCTTAAGTATATCAATAGGCAGCGTTGTCTGGTATGGACTTGGTCGTTTCTGTTCCAGATGTGTTATTAAAAGTTAGTAGACTAACGTGGGGAATCTTGGATAAACATATTGTTACCTAACGTATCATCTAGAAAGACACCATGCATAGCGCAATGGAAATAACACTGGGAAGAAGTGAGAAGACTTGAGCTCTGGTCTTGAATTCTCCTCTGACAGTTAATATCTAGGCTCTATGTTTCAAAAATATCATTTACTTCCTATTGATGATTTTATTGTGGCCTTTATCTTATCAGTATTATAGTAGACAACACCAAAAGCTTTCAAAAGTCTTTAGAGATATCCTTCCATTCATTCAACAAGTATTTACTGAGTGCAGAACCCAGGCGAGGCACAGTCTGAGATACAAAGCGAAGTCCTTGTTCTCTCGGAGTTTGTGCTCTAGTGGGGGAGACAAACACTGAGAAAATGTAACTACAATTTGTGATAGACGTAAGTGCTGTGAAAAAAGATGAGGCACGCCAAGAGAAAGAGAATGCCCGTATGATTGTGTATGTGTGTGTGTGTGTGAGGATGGAGGCTTAGATTGCAGTTGTCCAGGTCATCCTCTACAGAGAAGACATTGGGGCAGAAATCTAGATTACCTGTAAAGGAAAGCCAGACAGAGTAGCAAGGGTAAAACTCTAGGGCAGGAACGAGCTGAGCTTCTTGAAGGAACCCTATAAAGGTGTGTGTTCATGGATTGTTGTGAAAGAGGCTGGTTGCAGAAGTGAGGTGGGTAAGGAAGGGCAGATCGTGCCGGAAGTAAAGTCCAGGAAAAGAGTTTGAGGTTCATTCGAAGCCTGAAGGGGAGTCCCCGATGTTTTTAGGCAGGATGACCTGATAGGAGGTATCTTTTAGGAAGATGACTCTGGCTGGTGTGGGAAAAGGACCTGCAGGGTGGCAGGAAGGGAAGCCAGAAGCCAGGCATTAATTAGCCTGGGTGAGCAATGATGGTGATTTAGACAGTAAAGGTGGTCATTGGTCTGCTTCACAATACATTTTGAAGGTAGCATTGTCTGGAATGGCTGATGGATTGGATGTAGGGTGTGAGGGTAAGAGAGGGATCAAGAATGACTTCTAATCTGAGCCACTGCCTAAATAGGAGCTCAAATCTGCTATCAGGCATTTGGCAAAAATCAGGAGTGACTGCCTTCTGTGGGCTCAGCCTAATTTTTGGTTCCATTAACATGAGCAGTGAGTGGGGATTTCAGGTCTTGGAAAAGGATATGCTGTCCTTCATTTTTCACTCATTACTTTATTCTCCACTCACTACCAACACAGGAGTTGACTCATATGAATTAAAATTTTTGTATATCTTGATTGTTCTCTTTTGGGGAGGTGGAAGGGGGTGGAATTTAGACCACAATTGGGCATCTGCATCAGAGGAGGGACTTTCTAATCCTCCCTGCAACCCTGCTTAGGATAGAAATGATTGGCAGTGATGATACCCAATCAAATCCAACACCTCATCATGTGGGTTTAATGAGTAAATTCTTTCCTGCTTTTTGGTATAATAAGAAAGCAAAAACTGGCTCAATTTTTAGATAAGGGTTTTCTCATAGGAATTTGGCAGCATTATTATGTTCTATTTGACATAATGTAAAGACACACGGAAATAGAAGGACTTCCTTCAGAACCATAACCTAGACAGGGAGACAATCAGTTTTTTTTCCTTGCCTGAAGCTTGAAGAACTTAGAAGATCTTCTTCAAGGTAAGAAACAAGTAATTATAGGTACGAAAATCAGAATGCGAAATTATTTATATGAGAAAAGAACCACAAAAATATAACTATTTAAAGCTGATAGAATTATAGATATCACATAACATACACAAATAACATAACATTTTTAATAAATTATTGCCTGACACCACTCTGTGATAATTTTTCTACTTTTGGTTGCATATACTTTGACTGCATTAACACAAAACAAAAATTATATCATTTTTAAAGAGAGGGTAAAGATAATTCTGTTTCGCTCTGGCATGGTTGATGAAACTTTTAAAAAATTTTATAGTTGGGACACCGTAAAAATATATTTTCTCACACAGATGTATTCACTGATTGGAGAAGTATATCCTACAAAGACAGAATTCTGATTAATTCTATTTCTTATCATTTTTATTAAAAAAAAAATCCTATGTGTTAATGATTGAAACCAGTCTGAAAGACCAGCTTCAGACCCTGTATAGGTCAGACATGATCCTTCTCCTCTACTCATGGACATTTGGTGTCAGGCATAGACAGCTATGCATCATGGCAGAGCCCTGGTCCTGCCCCTTTGTGTTAGGCTTCTGGGGAAGAAGGCACAGTGGGCTGTCCGTTTTCTTGGAAGCCATTCCCACACTGGGAAGGCTACACTAAGAATTATCTATGAAACTCATAAATACACTCCACTAGACCAAAACTGAATATAATCTCCACTTAATTTCTCTGTAACCAAATGACCAAAATACCCATGCCCACTCCAATGTCTGCTTCTCCCTCTGCCTCTGCTCCTCCCCTCACCCTCCTTGTGCTCTCTCTCTCAAATAAATAAATAAAATCTTAAAAAAAAGAATCTCTTGAGCACATCGAAGAGGAGCAAGGGGGAAATAAAGGATCTGTTCTTACGGCATGTTTGATTTAAATATTTTATTCCAGTGCCTCTCAAACTCACATGTGCATGTGAATTCTGAGGATCTTGTTAGAATGCAGCCCTTGACTGAACCGTTTTGGGTCAGTGTCTGAGATTCTGCATCTCTAGCAAGTTCCTAGGTGTTCGTTCCTAGGTGATCCTAAAACCGTAGTTCCGGTTTTAGGATCACATTTGAGTCACAAGATCTTAGCAGTAGTTTAAGTGGTGATTTCAGGTCTGCAAAATCAAAAAGGAGGCTTGGGGTTTAGAAGGAGATTTTGGGTGTCATCAGCACAAGATCACCCAAGTAATAAAGGTAGTCAGAGACAAGAAAAAAGCCTGGGACCGAACTTTTGGGCACAGTGATGTTTAGATCAGCCTTTCTCAACTGGAGTTCCTTATTTCAACCACAGAACACAGGAAATGATTTCAGTGCTGTTTTCTCCATCCCAAGGGTGGCACCTAACTAACCCATTCTAGATGTATAAGGGAGAGGTAAAGTCAGTGGATGCTGTTGGCCATCAGACATCAGGGATGTCTCTGGGCACTCTGGCTGAGAAAGGTTGAATTAAAGTAAAGGAAAAGAAGAAATGATTCATCATAGTAGACTGAGATTGGCAAGGAAGTTTGAGTAATATTAGGAGCTTAGGGCTTCATCACATTTAGTAAGAAAACTGTATGGAAAATGAGGGACAGATCCACTCTATGGAGAGCTATTAAAAGGTCAAATAAAATGAGGATAGATTATTGATTATCATTCTCTCCTCCCACAAGACAGGTTGTGTTGACTTTGGCAAGAACAGTTTCACAGAGAGGGAGATAGAAGGTTTGATTTGAGTGGGTTCAGGAGAGAACAGAATGGAAGGAACATTAAATGGTGAATACAAGCACTGTTCTTTATGGAGTGGAGAAAGGGGCAGTAGCTGGACTTCAAACCAGAAGGAGTTGGGTAGATTTTTTCATTTTGTTTTGTTAAGAGATGGGAGCTATTATAGCCGTTTTTGGTATGCAAATCAAAATGATCTAGTAGAGAGGAAAAAATGACAATTCTGAAGTGAGAAGTGGCAATCTTAGTAGTAAAAGCTTCTACTAGGATAAAGGAGATAGGATATACCAGGAGAAGGAGGAATTGACCTTACAGAAGAGCATGGAACATGTAACAGGAGGGGAGGCAGAATGTATGGGCTCAAGTTTAGAGCCCAGATACATGAAGAGACGTAGGGAAAATATCAGCAGAGGACAGATACCTTCTCCAAGACCTAAATGTTCCACTCTGCAATACTCGTTAGGGCCATGCATGAAGCTCCATACCACTACGAAGATTGTACTGTTCCAATTCATTCATTTGGCAAATACTCATGGAGGACTATGTGGGTGTCAAACACTGTTGTTTCCTATGGTTGCCTGGATTTTTCTGCAGAGCCTTTTTTTCCCTCTCCTCTATTAATGTCTCACCACACTCACTGAGTCTATTTTGTGAGTTTATTGGAAAAGAGTAGGTAGATAATTTTACATAGAAAAATTATTGACTTTGGCAAGAACAGTTTCACAGAGAGGGAGATAGAAGGTTTGATTTGAGTGGGTTCAGGAGAGAACAGAATGGAAGGAACATTAAATGGTGAATACAAGCACTGTTCTTTATGGAGTGGAGAAAGGGGCAGTAGCTGGACTTCAAACCAGAAGGAGTTGGGTAGATTTTTTCATTTTGTTTTGTTAAGAGATGGGAGCTATTATAGCCGTTTTTGGTATGCAAATCAAAATGATCTAGTAGAGAGGAAAAAATGACAATTCTGAAGTGAGAAGTGGCAATCTTAGTAGTAAAAGCTTCTACTAGGATAAAGGAGATAGGATATACCAGGAGATAGGATATACCAGGAGATATACCATAAGATGCTTACAATGCGGGAGCTCAGGTTCTGGTATCATTGTAGTAAACCCTTCCCTGTGTATGTGGATAAGCCTAGAATAGTCAGGAGTGTATGACACTTTGTAATTGGGATATCTGGAAGTAGTTGTATATGTCATAATCTACCCCTGCCCCAGAACCTTCTAACTCCTGGACACTCTGGTTAGGAAAGTCTTGGATGGGGCACCTGGGGGTGGCTCAGTCAGTTAAGCGTCTGCCTTTGGCTCAGGTCATGATCCCAGGATCTTGGGATTGAGCCCCACATCCAGCTCCCTGCTCAGTGGGGAGCCTGCTTCTTCCTCTCCTTCTGCCCTTCCCCCTGCTTTCTCTCTCTCATAAATAAATAAAATGTTAAAAAAAAAAAAAAAAAAGGAAAGTCTTGGACACCCTTGACTCTTCCTTCAGCTGCTTACTGAATTATCTCCTCCCATCCCATACCATCAGCTGAAGTTTACCAATGTCTCTCGTACCGGACCCCTCGTTTTCATTTCTACACTGACCTCTCCATCTAACCCCCTCTGAATTTACTGCCCGAACTTCTGTGATAACCAGCTAATTGGTCTCTCTGCTGCTTCAAACAACTCCTTACTCTGTCTCCTAAATCACAGGCCAGACCCACCATTCCCCTCTCAGAAACTGCCATTTAAAAGAAAGCCTGAATGGAATGGGACATTTGGAACTTCCGAATCTGCCATTTCAACTTCATTCCTTCTTCCATCCATCAAATCACCCTCTGCTTGAACCACACAGGGCTACTTGTCCTTAATGCCCTTTCTTGCGCCCTGTTTACATCTTTTATTCTGGTTTTTGAGTCTGAAATAGAACACTTACCTTGGCCTTCAAATTATTGCAAGGACTCATCACAAATTCTACATTCACGGCAAAGCCTTCTGAAATATTTCAAGTCACAATGCATTGTTCTACATCTCCACGTAAGCTGGCTTGTACAGCCACTGCAGTACTTACTCATGTCTTGTGGGAGATACATGCTTTTTTATGTTTATTTCCCATACTCGATCAATTCCTTGCAGAGAAGGACAGTATTTACTCATCACTGAACTGTCTCCCAACCACATTCACACACCTCTCAAAATGCTATGTACATAGTAGGTGTTCAAAGAATTGAGCATGAATGTATCAACCAGCTAATCTATTAAGTATTTCATAAAAAGTGAAATAAAAAAACAAACTTTGGGCCATTTGCTAGATTGTCAGTGCTACAAAGGCAGAACCTTTTATTAACTTTTTTATTTCCAGCACAAAGAACATAACTCAACTCAATGAAAATTTGTTGTATGAATAATTCAAAAGGTTCTAAGGATCACTGTATAGCAGGCCCTTCTGATAGTTAAGGGTAAAGGATGACTCCAGTGAGAGAAGTACTAGAACAAGAATAACTTCTAAACAAAAGGGGAGAAACAATACAACAGTGGAGTCAGTCACAGCTGGATCAGCAATGATTGGGATGTTCAAGAGAAATATGCTTTCAAAAAAAGCTGAGAAAGATGCTGTGGACATCATCCCTGGCCAGGAGGGAGTTACAGGCATGATGAGAATGTTGATAGCAAATCTGAGTTGAGATGCTTTTGTTCATTGTTTCAGACTGTCTGGAGAGACTGCCGGGCAAGGCTATGATTTGTAGTAACCACAGGAAGTAAGTGTTGTAGCTCAGTGCACCTGGGCAGGAAGGGAGCTGGATCAGTGCTCCTCAGCTGGCCTGGGTTCTTGTGTAGAACAGAAGAGACCAGAAATTACTGTTTCCTGGGGGGTAAGGGATGGCCATGAGGTCTGGGAGCCATAGAGGGATTCATTTTGTCACGGGCTAAGTGACCCTGAATCTGAGTGCTGATGCACAAATGACCTTGGCTAGAGAGGCCTGCTCAGAAGCAGGGTGCTGGGTTCCCCAGGAGCATGGCCTGACTGAGTGAACACAGCGGGAGATATGCCAACCAAGGCTTGAGGAAACACAGGCAGACTCTACAGTTAAGACTGGATCCACCTCGTCTCAGCAGAGATCAGCCAGAGGACAGCCAGAACCAAAGAGCCAGTGCAGGGTGACCAGCCCAAGACCTGATGGGGGGCCAGGACCCCTTTCCCCATTCCAACATCAGGAGGATAGGAAGCTGTCACTCCTGGGAAGCCAGCCACCATGTGGGGAAGGTGCAGGGGAGAGTGGGGAGGAGCAGGTCTGTTAGGAGTGAACCACATCCATGGACTGTTTACCCAACAGACCTGATCTAGACTGGAACTAACTGGGGACTGCTCATCTACACCTCCTCCACCTTCTTGGCCCAGCCCCAGGAAGCAGAGGTTGGTAAGCAGGCATAGGTCAGCCAAAGAAAATAAAAAGGTGCTATTTTGTTTGTTTTTATGAATCCAGTGTGTTAAATTGTGACCTGTCAGCTTGAAGGCCCAGGGGCTGTGAGAACGGCAGCTTTATCCAGAAACCAAGGGGTGGTCTGTGGCTCAGACAGAAAAGGGCATTGTGGTCCTTAGCGTTTCTGGTGGCCCAAGGAGAGCGGAGCCTGACTGGGAAGGGCTGGGGAGACCAAAAACAGCCAAAGGTCCAGACCGTAGCATGAGCTTACTCCCTTACCCAGGGAGCACAGCTAACGGGCCTGGAGGAGGGTATCTCTGTTTTGAATCTACTTTCAACTCATTGAATAATGTAAGCGTGTTTGTTAGGATTCTACATTTTGGAGCACCAACTCTCCTAAACTGCCTGGGCTGAGTAACTGGAGATGCGCTAGGAGGGTGTTGGAAATACTTCATGCATGACAACCCAGGTTATTTTCAAGTGTTCAGTGAGGATGTTCCCTTGGCAGACAGGGGTGGGGAGAGGCTGCATAATCAAGGAGAGGACAGTGTCCTGATGCCCAGAGGGGCCCAGTAGACAACTCTCCACCCAAGCTGACTGAGCAGGCAGCTGATCTCACTCTGTCAGTCGTCCTTCTTCTTCTTTTGGCAAGCAACATGGACACAGAGGATGTGGAGGAGGACTTCAGGAGATGGTTCTGCACAGTGTTGGAATGACTATTTACCATTGTCCTTGGTATGCCCATACCCAGAATTGGGTTAAGACACTGACCCTTTAGTCTCTAACTACCTGTGACAGAATTCTTTTCTTTGTGAATCAAAGACAGCTGATCACATTTTGCCTTTTGTCCTGGGCTATCTGATCTACCTTTAATCATTTCACTAGCAGCTTTGGTATCATATTTGCCTGATGCATTAAAACTGCCATAATGTCATCCAGTGGAGTCTTCCAGGTCATTATCTCTACTAATTTCAGACCAAGCATAATTGGGGTCTTCAATTTTCTTAGAAAGGAAAAAAAAAAAAAAAGCAAGGTCTAATTTTTAAATGTATAATTCACATGTGGCTACTTCCTCACTATCCATATACTTAATTATAGATTATAAAACTAATTATGTGTTCTGTGGTGTTTTCTTCCGAATCGGATGCCAATATCCTACATTAATCTTTACTACATCTTTGTGAGGTGTGGCCATAAGATCAATGATCTTCCTTTAATAGAAAGAAGAGAAAGGAAGTGGTTTGCCCAAGGTCACTTGACAAATCGGTGCTGGGACCCGGCATAAAGCCCGGGTCCCATGATTCCTGCTCCTCTGCTCCATCCCAGAAACCTTGTTGCCCCCAAACCATGACACTGACTCAGGCCTGGCTGCAGTTCAGCTAAGACAGCCCCCAAGGTGTCTGGCTAGCCAGAGAGGGTGCAGCCCACTGCATGGCCAAATCTTTTCGGACCCTTACACCAGAAAACAGCACAGACTAGATGGGTTTCAGAATGACAAAGAGGCAGTCTGCCATCTCCATCCAGTGCGACAGACCATGCTGGGGCACCTCAGTCTCATAAACCCTTCATCGTCACAGTGACAGCAAAAACAGAGGTGCAATGTTCCAGACAGACACATTCATCTATTAAAAAATCGAGAGTTTAATACATGCAGGGCCCTAAAGTATGTCTCATGTGTCATCCCGTTTAATCTTTACAAAGCTTCGGGAGGTACATATAATTATCCTGACACACGGCTGGTAAGTGCCGGAGCCAGGACCTGAACTCAAGTCTCAGGGTGTCCTCCACTGTTAGAGCAGACACAGCAGGAAGGTGGGTCCTTATGGAGCAGGTCGGTGCTGCTCATGGGGATGGAGAGACAGACCAGAGTAGGTCTCTCAGAAGCCGACTCACTAGGGACCAGGAGATTGAGTGGAACGTGTGTCCCTGTGTTACCTCTTGGCTGTGGTGCTAATTGTGACCTTGGCATAGTCAAGCCTAGTGTCAAAGCGATTCCATGGAGATACGCATGATTTCTGTCTGGATGGACACTTGAAGGGTGGAAAATGAAGAATTCCACGTGGAGGAAGGGCTTCCAAGTGGGTTGGGCCCCTCACTTTTTTCTTCTTATCACTGCTCCATTTTAAGAGCCTTGAATAACCCCTGCATTCCAGATATACACTCCAGTATAAATATGCAGAACATTCTGACACTTAAAAATATGTCCATAGCAAAGTAGGACAGGTTAGAATTACAGTATAGCCTGCAGGCATTAGGGAGAGAAATGAGTAGGTAATACTTCACTTCCTGAAGTTGCAAGGAATAGTTTACCAGCCAATTGCTGCACAGGGAGGATAAAATTACTATCCAGATCAACAAATGCATAGACTAGAAAACAAATAAATTACTTCAATACTCTTTCAAAAACCCATGTTTTATCGATGATAAATCACCGAGTGGAAGGGAAGTTATGAATACTGTACTTATTTTAAAGACTCAATATCTTCATGGTGTGATATAATCATTTATTCAAAAGTACACCATCAAATTATCTGAATGGGTAAGCCTCATTTACATATAATATGCCAAGCAGTGATAAATTAGAACTCTGAACATCCTCTGCCTCAGTTCCCCAATGATAAACTCAACTAATTTCTTCCCAGCTAAGGCAAACAAATAAACAAAACAACTGTTTCCAAAGTTTACTGAAGAAGCTTGCGCTACACCCTCACGACCAAATTCAATTTTCCCAAAGGATGGTGCATTATGTTTATGATCCTCATCTCATGATTGTCACGGGTCTGGGGATCTGAGAAGCATCTTTTCACAAACACAGGAGATTGAGAGATTGTCACAAGTTGACCCCCAAGCCAATGCCATGGAACAGGATCTTTACAGTGTGATTTCATGATTTTGTAAGAAGACACTCTTGAAAGGTACACAGAACACATTCAAATTTAATTCCAAAGCCAAACAGAAGTGCTAGGGATTATTCATGCCTTGGCTGCCCTTCATTAATGCAAATAATTAAAAGAGGACTGTAAACAGAGAGGCACATGGGCTGCTGAGATAAACCAAGAGATCTGCATTAGCTTCAGTCATTCTGATCTCTTTTGTCCTTTTGGTTATTTGGATGTTTACAGAGCTTCCTGTTCTACTGAATGCCTGCTGAGGGAGAGGGTAAGATTGCTTTATCCCCATTCCTAAAATGAAGAATCCCAAACTCTGAGATGCAGACTTGGCCAAGGGCACCCTAGAATGGGCGGAAAACAGAATTGATTTCAGTGCTCCTGTATCTTCATGCAGACCTCTTCCTACTGTACCATCGTATAGAAGGCACACACAGTTGGCACCATTCATTCATTCAGCAAGTTCATACTGACAGCTCATTGTATGGGGAGGGACTATTTTAGGCACTGCAGATAGAATAATGAACAACAAAAGATCTTGCAACATGGAAACCATGAGCGTTTAGTCTTTTTCTTCTTTCAGCTTTCTAATAGGAGCGATGAACAATTAGGGGATGGGCTTCGAACACAAAAGATGAAAAAGACAGGCTTACTTGCTTATGTGGGAGAGTCCTGGTTTCCTGTTACTGAGATTTGGCTGTGGGCTCACAGCGGGATACGCTTTGCTTCTTATATAATCCATATGTAAAATGGACCCAAATGAATATAATTAAATGTAGGATATTGACCAACTAGTCTGTTAAAGTGAATGTCATTCAGTACATGTAATACTATATTATTTCAGTTTCTAAAATGGATTCTGACATCTTAAGAGGTTTCATTGTACACCTATGAAATATTTACAAAACCGTTCTGAGCAGCTGATAAATAACAGTAACTTCAGACACGCTTAGATGGCTATTTCAAAAGATAGCATTCCATATATAAGCAGCACTTTTAAACAGTATGAAAGCTGAAATGACATAGATACAGTTTCTAGCTTGAACAAAATAGCCAAAACAATGAAAGATATAGCTTCATATACTGAAAATGGACTTTTCTAATGCTTGAGTATAGAAAACACAAACACACTCTTATTTAAAAAGGATTCATTTACACAAATGGATTTTTTTTACAAAATCTTCAGTTATTGGTAACAGTTGGTAACATGTTCATTTACTAGTCACTTCCCTTGTCTTTCCTTATTTGTGGGTTTTTTTAATCTGCTCTGAAGAGTCTTAGCTGGAGGCAACCTCAGAAATACAGACACTATTACAGGCTTCTTAAAATAAGGAAAACATTGGTAGGGGCCATTGTTACAAAAGCACTGATAAGAATAATGAGAACTATATTTAGCTGGGGGATTAAGGGGAGTGGTTGGAATTAGACATTTTAGAATAACCACGAAAAATGAAAACCAGTTATCCCAATTCACAAATTCAAAGCCTAAAATAACTTATGCCTTGAGGAAGCACAATTTTTAAATACAAATACAGATTACAAAGTGTTTTGTAATCTAATTTATGAGCTCTAATTTATGAGGCTGGTTGCCCTAAGCCACACAAGAACCCCCAACATAGGATTCTATAATTCTACCCACCTCACTTACTTCATTTCATTAGTTTGCTAAAGGTTTCCTGATGTATAAAATAATAGCTGCTGAAAATCTGCAAGCCACAAAAATATTCTCAAGCTTAAAAATTTATGCCAATTTGAAAGGCTGCGATCTAAACAAGTTGCTGAATCAGATTTTCTAAATTGGAAAATGGGGAGCATAATGGGGAATCAATGGTAGCTGTGGCTCAGAATGGTAGCAAACTCAGCTCCAGACAGGGGCTGCTGCTTTTCCTGACAGCAAAGCCACTGCTCAGGGAAGGCAGCCTGTCACCTCTTCTCTCAGCTGCCACCTGCTCTCTGAGGGCCGCCTCCCGGAGCCGTCCCTCTGGGCTCTCTGGGAGACGGGGCCATGAGAGTTGCCCAGAGCAGATGATTTTTGTTTCGTTTCATTTGCAGGTTCGAAGGAAATGGGCCTTCTTTTACTTCTGACACAATTTTTCCAAGAGAGCAATTAATTGTTTCAGTGTTCCTAACTTCCTATGCCCAATATTTGCTCATGATCCGCCACAAGTTTATGTCTCTCCATTCTTCTCACTTTATACACTCTTCACAGGGGCTCTCCTTCATACCTATCCCCTGTTGTTTAGGATGCCAAGATATACATGCCTATCTCTGTCCTAAACCCCTATATCCTGCTGCCTACTAGACATCTCTGTCTGGATGCTTCACGTCCGAAACGGACATCTTCATCTTCCTCTATGAGCTGCTCTTACTCCCGTATGTTTTTTTTTTTTTTTTTTGTATTCTGGCAGACAGATTACCATCAACAGAGTAGTCTAAGCTAGAAATCCGAGTGTCATTCTCTCACACCTTGTCTTCACCAAGTTCTATATTGATTCTGCCTGCTTTTTTAAAAAATATGGATATATTCTGTCCTTTCCTCTTTCTCCATCCTTATTGTAACTCTTTTTTTTAAGATTTTATTTATTTATTTGACAGAGAGAGAGAGTGCACATGCAGGGGGAGTCGGGGGGGGGGAGACTGATGCGGGGCTCGATCCCAGGACCCTGGGATCATGACCTGAACTGAAGGCAGATGCTTAACCAACTAAGCCACCCAGGAGCCCCTATTGTAACTCTTTTAAATATCTTGCTTGTACCACTGCAACCTCCTAAATGGTCTCCTTCTGGGGTTTCTTCCCTCTAATCTATTCTATACCCTGAAGCCAAAGCTTTATTTCTAAAATTTCTAAAAGCTTTATTTCTAAAATTCAAGTTCCCCCTCCTGCCTAAAATACTTCAAGGACAACCTATGATGTGGAGTAGTGATTATCAATATTTTTGACAGGAAAAAGATTCCTTCTTCTATTTTTAAAGCAAATTCAAGAGGTGGAAGTGGACTTATTCCGGTTGAAGTGGAGGAGGTGAGTCCCTGGACCCTTTATGGCTCCGGCTCACCCCCTCACCTCTCATCATAGCTTTCCAACCCTCTTTTTACCTCCTCATACTGATTCTTACCATCTCTCCCTACCACCATCACCTGCATCTCCAAGTTTATTTGCAGCACATCTGAACTTTGAAGAAAAGAGTGACTATGAATATAGGATAGAATATAGCTGTCCATGGCCATGTGCTTTCATCCCTGCTTCCATGCGGGCTAAGCCTGAGAGCAGCAGTCATCCTGAGATCTCTTCCTAACTCAGGGCATCCCCATTACCTCTCTCTAGTTTGAAAGATCCTATTTCTTATTTCTTATGAGTTCCTCTTTTGCATTTTTGTTTTTGGTTGTCCTTTGTTTGCTTTCTTGTTGGGTGGAACAAAGCCTCCAGTGTTTTATGAGGAAAAATGAGTGTGTGTGATCAATTTTTGCAGATATTGCTTGTCTGAAAATGTCTTTATTATACTTTTGCTTGATTGGTAGTTTGGCTTGGTCTGTATTTTAAATAGGAAAGAAGTTTCCCTCTAGTCTATCATTTCAGGAGCTTTTTTCTCCCTTGTCCTCTAGCTTTCACTGTGTCTACAAAAATATAAAGTCATCCAATTTTTGATCTTTTATATTTGGTGAGTGCTTTTTTTTTCCCTCTCTCTCTAGAAGCTTATGGCATCTCCTAATTGAACCCAACTGCTCTGAAATTTCAGTGATGTGCATTCCTGCGGATTCATTTTGGCCATGCAGTCAAATGCTCTACCACTGAGCTATACCCCCACTATTTTGGCCATGCAGATTTTCAGTCTGACGACTAACGTGCTACTGCCCTAGCATTTTTTCTTGAATTGTTTCATTGATTTCCCTCCTCCCCTTTTCTCAAGCCCCCATTATTTGGATGTTGGAGTTGAACTTTAACCATTCTTCTAACTGTATCTTTTCTATGTTCCTTTTCTTTGCCCTCCATTCTTCTTTCTAGGAAAGAAATTTTGTCCATTCTTATTGGGTTCTTTATTTCTGCTATGAAGTTTTTAATTTCCAAGAACTCAGGTTTGCTTTCTGCAATATTTTAAGCATTCTGTTTTTTTTTTTTTTTTTTCTGGTCTCGCAAAATCTTTTCTTATTTCTCTTAGAATGTTAACAATAGGGTTTTCCTCCTTTTCGTTTACTTTTTTGCTTTTGTTTTTGAGGGGGGCACAGTCTATGGCTTTCTAAGTTTGTTTGATTTCTGCTTTGCTTTGGTCACTATCCTTCATTTTAAAGACTTTCTTTAGGTATCTGTAATCACTTGGATGTCTGATCATGATTAAGACTGAGAGATCAAAACAATGATTAAAACCATTGAGGTCATAGGGAGGACTTGTCAGTTTGGAGCTTCTCTGAAGGGTGATTTGGTTTGTATGTGTTCCCAACCTGGACATTGTAACAATTCCCATAAAAGAACACTGAACTGTATATCTCGATCATATAGGCAACAGATCACATTTTATCCCACTCCACTGGAAGAGTAGGGCTGGTGGAGCTCTCTGTAGTGCTAGCCAACCATATACACTTCCAGATTTAGCTCAGCTTCTTCTTTGGTAAAACCTGCTTCAAGCCATCCTGCCCTTAAGTCCCAGACAAAATTAATTGCATCCTCCTTGGTGCTTTCAGGATACCTTGCATATTTCTTTATTTTTAGAACCTATCAGAGTACCATAACTTGCTATGTATCCCCTTAACTTTTACTTACTTGAAGTAAATAGTTAGGTCTTTTTCAACTTTTAACCTCCCAAACCTAGATTAGTACTTACTATGAAGTGAACTGTCTCCCTTCCCCAAATTCATCTGCTAAAGCCCTAACCCTCAATGTGAGAGTATTTTGAGATGGGGCCTTTGGGAGACAATTAGGTTTAGAGGAGGTCATGAGATTGAGGTCTCATGATGGGATTAGTGTTCTTACAAAAATAGACACCCGAGAGCTTGCTGTCTCTCTGTCACGTGAGGACGCAGCACGGAGGCTGTCCGTAAGCCAGAAAGAGGGCTCTCTTCAGAACCCAACCATGCTGGCACCCTGATCTCAGACTTCCAGTCTCCAGAACTGTGAGAAAATAAATTTCTGTTCTTTAACATACCCAGTATATGGGATTTAGTTATGGCAGCCTGAGCGAACTAATACAGCACCTAACACATAAAAGAATCCCATAACAATCCTGAATAAGCCAAAATGGGACTATTGCCCTGGATACAAATTCATAATGGCAATAGGGAATGTAGTTTAATGTGCCAAAAAGAATATCGCATTTCCCGCTTTCCTGGGTTCTGATCCTTTTAGCATCTCTTTATAAATGCACAGGAGTTCAGAGCATGGTTTCAGCATCAGATCCAAGTTTTAACCTGACTCTGGCACTGACTAGTGTAGGACCATGAGCATATTCATTAGTTATCTATGGCTGCTTCCTTCTCTGTGAAAGGGAAAAAAAATAAGCTTGTCTACCTAAAAGAGTTGTTTCAATAATTAAACATACAGTGCTTAGAAGAGCTCTGGCAGGAATTATTTTCTCAAAAAAATGGTAGTTGCGATACTCAACCACCGACACCATTATGCTACGGGGGTTTAACCAGTGAAATCAGTGAATTGGCATATCTCAGATTTACTCCAAATAATCTGTCTCTTTAAAACCTCCTCAGGGGCGCCTGGGTGGCTCAGTCGTTAAGCGTCTGCCTTCGGCTCGGGTCATGATTCCAGGGTCCTGGGATCGAGTCCCACATCGGGCTCCCTCCTCAGCAGAGAGCCTGCTTCTCCCTCTCGCACTCCCCCCTGCTTGTGTTCCTGCTCTCGCTGTGTCTCTCTCTGTCAAATAAATAAATAAAAATCTTTAAAAAAAAAAAAAAACAGGGCGCCTGGGTGGCTCAGTTGGTTAAGCCACTGCCTTCGGCTCAGGTCATGATCCTGGAGTCCTGGGATCGAGTCCCGCATCGGGCTCCCTGCTCAGCGGGGAGTCTGCTTCTCCCTCTGACCCTCCCCCCTCTCATGTGCTCTCTCTCATTCTCTCTGTCTCAAATAAAACAAACAAACAAACAAACAAAAAATCTTAAAAAAAAAAACAAAAAACCTCCTCAGAAACATTTTTGCTAAGTGTCTCTGTGAAAAGGAGAGTAGATATTTCTCATGCTTTGTTTTTGTTCTAACGTTTTGAGAATGAGAAGCTTTTCTTGCCCTTCTAGAGAATGATATGTCTCTTCTGGAAACAAATGACTGGTTCCGCCTGTCTGGCGGTGCCTCCAGTAAGCTGCAGGATGGCTCACTAGTATAAGGACAGCCTTTAGGTACTAAATTAACAGGTCTAAATTCTAAATTCTCTTAGCTGGTCTAAATTCTAAGTTCTTTTAAAAGATAGTTTGGATCATTTCTTTCATATTGAAGGCCAAAAGTTCTAGATGGAGATAATTTCATATAAAGTATGGAATGACATTATTGAGCTTCCATGAAAATTGTCAAGTAAGATTTGTCCTAAAGCTTCCACAAGGGAGACAATCATTTGCTCATGAGACTTAATGAGGTGAATATTGGAGAGTTATGCAAATTGCTCCAATATTAGACTTAAAAATTGTTTTTACTCTTTGATTCCTTGGGTATCTCTTTTTAGCAATTCAACCATAAAGAGGTGATTTTTAAAAAGATGTGACACCTTTTTTTATCATGCAAATATGAATACAAGATGTGTAAAAATTAAATTATAAATTATAGGTTGAAGACAAAAAGATGATCAGCGTTGTTCTAAAAAAAAATTCCCTTTTCCCAATAGGGAGTAATCTTGCAATGCATTCTCTTTCTCTTTCAAGAAAGATGTTTTGCTTTTTGCAGGTACTGGTGGGAAATCAGAATTATATTCAAATGAAGGTTCATTTAAAAATACACTTCTTTTAGGCATTCTCTGAATCTTTAAAACAGTTTGAAAGGTTTAAGAGCCTGTGAAAGATTAAAACAAAGCGCTCCTGTTAGGACCAGATGGCTTCTCTGGTAAATTCTACAAACATTCCAAAAAGAATTAATACCAATCCTTCTGAAACTCTTCCAAAAAATTGAAGAGGAGGGAATGCTTCCAAACTCATTTTACAAAGCCAGCATTACCTGATACCAAAACCAGACAGAGACATCACAAGAAAAGAAAATTACAGGCCAATATCCCTGTAGAATATGGATGCAAAAATCCTTCAAAAATCCTAGCAAACCAAATTCAACAACACATTAAAAGGATCATACACTGGGATCAAGTGGGATTTAGCCCAGGGATGCAAGGATGGTTCAACATCTGCAAATCAATCAATGTGATACATCATATTAACAAAATAAAAGGTCAAAACCATACAGTCATCTCAATAGAGGCAGAAAGCATTTGATAAAATTTAACATCCATTTATGATAAAAGCTCTCAACAAAGTTGAGTTGTAACTCAATGAGATAAAGGCCATATACGACAAGCTCACAGCTATTACCATACTCAATGATGAAAAGATAGAATCTTTTCCTTTAAGATCGGGAACGGGACAAGGATACCTATTTTCACTACTTTTCTTTAACATAGTATTGGAAGTCCTAGGCAGAGCATTAAAGCAAGAAAAAGAATAAGTCATTCAAATTGAAAAGAAAGAAATGAAACTGTCACTACTTTGAGGGCAACATGATTTTATATATAGAAAACCCTGAAGACTCCACCAAAAAACTGTTAGGCGTAATAAATGAATTCAGTAAAGTTACAGGATACAAAATCAATACAAAAACCTATTGGGTTTCTACATACAACAAGCTATCAGAAAGAGAAATTAAGAAAACAATCCCATTTACAACTGCATCAAAAAGTATAAAGTACTCAGGAATACATTTAACAGAGGAGGTGAAAAACCTGTACACTGAAAACTATAAGACACTGATGAAAGAAATTGAAGAAGACAGAAATAAATGAAGATATTCCATGCTCATGGATTGAAATAATTAATATTGTTAAAATGTGTATACTACTCAAAGTAATCTACAGATTCAATGTGATCTCTACCAAAATTCCAATGGCATTTTTCACAGAAATAGAACAAACTATCCTAAAACTTGTATGGAACCACAAAAGACCCCAAATAACCAAAGCAATCTTGAGAAAGAAGAAGAAAGCTGGAGGCATCATGCTCCCTGATTTCAAATTATGACAGAAAGCTACAGTAATCAAAACAATATGGTATTGGCATAAAAACAGACCCTCAGGTCAATGGAACAGAACAGAGAGCCCAGAAATAAACCCATGCATATATGGGCAATTAATCTATGACAAAAGAAGCAAGAATTTATAGTGGGGAAAGACCAGGCTCATTAATAAATGGTATTGGTAAAAGTAGACAGCCACATGCAAAAGAATGTATCTAGATTGCTGTTTTTATACCACATACAAAAATTAACTCGAAATATATTAAAGCTTTGAATATAAGACATGAAACCATAAAACTCCTAGAAGAAAACATAAGTTGTTAACTCCTTGACATCATTAATATTTTTTTTTAGATTTGACTCCTACAGCAAAGGCAATAAAGGCAAAAATCAACAAGTGGAATTACATCAAACACACAGCAAAGGAAACCACCACTAACAATAAAAAAAAAAAAAAACAACAGCAACCTACTCAATGGGAGAAAATATTTGTAAATAATATATCCAATAAGGGGTTAATATCCAAAATATATAAAGAACTCATACAATTCAAGAGCAAAACAAACAAAACCAAAAAACAAAATGAAACCCCAAAAAACAACAAAAAACCCCAAACCAATTAAAAAATGAGCAGGGGACCTGAATAAACATTTTTCCAAAGGAGACATACAGATGGCCAACGGATACATGAAAAGATGCTCAACATCACTGATGGTTATAAAGGAAATGCAAATCAAAACCCCAATGAGATATCACCTCACACCTATTAGAATGGGTATCATCAAAACGACAAGAAATGATAAGTGTTGGTGAGAATGTGAAAAAAAGGGAAACTTTGAGTATTGTTGGTGGGAACACGAATCGGCGTAGCTCTATGGAAAACAGTATGGAGATACTCAAAAAATTAAAAACAGAATGACCATATGATCCAGCAATTCCACTTTAGGGTACTTATCTGAAGAAAATGAAAACAGTAATTCAAATAGATATATGAACCTCCATGTTCACTGCAGCATTATTTACAATGGCCAAGATATGGAAACAACCGAAGTGCCCACTGATGTAAATGGATAAAGCAGATGTATAATGGAATAATTATGCAACCGTAAAAAAAAGTGGAATCTTGCCACTTGTGGTGACATGGATGGAGCTTGAGAGCATTATGCTAAGTGAAATAAGTCAGAGAGAGAAAGATAAATACTGTATGATTTCACTTGTATGTGGAATCTAAAAAAAACAAACAAACAAGAACCAAACCCTCCCCACCCCACAAAAGCAAAATCAAATCAAAATAAAACAAACAAAAAAGCTAAGCTCATAGACACAGAGAACAGATTAGTGGTTGCCAGAGGAAAGGGGTGATGGGGTGGATGAAACGAGTGAAGGTGATCAGAAAGTACAAACTTCTAGTTATAAAATAAATAAGCCATGAGCATGTAATGTACAGCATGGTGACTATAGTTAATAATACTGTATTGCATACTGGAAGGTTGCTGAGAGTAAAAGTTCTTATTCTAAGAAAAAGTTGTAACTATGTTTGGTGATGGATGGTAACTAGACTTATATTGTAGTGGATCATTTTGCAGTGTATACAAAAATCATTATGCTGTATACCTGAAACTAATATAATGTTATATGCCAATTAAACCTCAATTAAAAAAAGAGAACCTGTATCAAAGATGTTAAAAAGGAACAAAAAAAGCATTACTCTTAGAAAATCTTGTTGCAATTGAAAGGCAATGAAGATTTTTCGTATAAAGAAAATATTGCTTCAGCCAGTATGAAATCACCATGTACTATGTTTCTATAACATCCTCAATAGTGCTTATACGAATCTTATATTTTCTATATGTTTAAAAATATGTCAAAAACATGTTGCAATGGGACTGACACTGGCTTCCATGAAATAATGAGAAGAATAAGCAAAGCAATGGCAGGCCTCTGAGCATAGCCTGGGGGCAATGGGCACACACCATACTCTGGTCCAATTATTGGTGATAATTGGAAGTGCAGAATTCAATACAACATGTTGTACATTGATATGAAATTAGTTATGGAAAATATCTCTTCATTTAATTTGCCTTACCCGTGAGATGAGATCCACTGAAACATATCCCAACCTCAAAGAAATCATAATCAAGTCACAAAGAATAAGAAATAAAAAGACAGAAACATACTCAACTAATAGCAATAAAGGCAGACTTGTGTTCTGAAAAAAAAAAAAAAGCAAACAAACATATAAATGAAATTCCCCGATAGGTATTTAAGAATGTGGCCTTACACTGCATGATTTAACTGATGCTGGAATATTTAAGTAATTTTGGGATTATTCACCTGGTAGTAAGATATATGATGATAGATGGAGCAAACCATGTCTGGAGGCCCAAAGATCAGTTATGGGGGTATTATTCTATTCTAAGCCAGAGGTAATGAGCGTCTGAATTTTGTAATATATTTTGAACAGGAAAAAAGAGTGGATGGGAGAAATGCTGTGAAGGAAAATTAAGGCTGCAGAGACAGATCTGTTATGAGTCCATAAAAATACAAGAGTTGTGATGTAGTGAAGAACTACACAGAATTTATATAAATATTTCTACTTCCACAGGCACCAGAACGACCAGATATTGGAATCAAAAGGTAATTTTACTGGGCCATCAGAAGGACAGAAGGACACTATTTTCTGTCAAATTCTAGATTGAGTGACTCCTGTGGGCTGCTCCTTGCTCAGGTAGATCGGGCATCAGACCCGAGTTTAATAAAAACCCACTACATACTTGGCACAGTGTTAAGTACTTGGGGAAAATAGAAAATTAAAATTAAATCTATGTATTATCATGGAGACTTCATAATTGTTTAAAACAGTTGGGGCTCTATCTGGGCTCTGGCAACACTGAAGAGCCCCCCACCCTGGGTGATGTAGCACACCTCTTCCCTAGATGAAGTCCAGAACAACATGGCACCAGGATGCCAAGATTGCTTGCAGATATTATTTCTGCTTTCTGCCATGGGTTCTCAAAACATTGAATTTGACATTCTCCATCCTTTCACAAGTAGGTGGAACTGTATTTTGTTTTTTTTTTAAGATTTTATTTATTTATTTTAGAGAGAGAGTGAGTGAGCACAGGTGGGGGGGCAGAGGGAGAGGGAGAGAGAATCTCAAGCAGACTCTGTGCTGAGTGCAGAGCCCAAGGTGGGGCTCGATCTCATGACCCCGAGATCATGACCTGAGCCGAAATCAAGAGTCGGACACTTCACTGACTGCCACCCAGGCGCCCCTGAAACTGTGTTTTAAGCATAAAGAGGATGAATGAAGAGGCAGTAAGAATGTCCCTGAATTCTTCCAGGGCTGCTACACTGAAACCATGCTCACTGAAGGTATCAACAACCTTTGTCATTAAACCTAATGAATAGTTTTCTGTTTCTGTAGTAATCGGGTATATTTTGGTTACAAATGGCAGAAAAGCAACTCAGACTGAATTAAGGGGGAAAAAAAGGATTTTCTTTCTCATAACATTTAAAAGTCCAGGCTTCCAGCTCTTTTCCAGTAATTCAAGTGAAATTTCTGGCATGGAGGGATTGGCCTGTTTTCCTCACTGGCCATCCCTGTGCTCAGGGAGGTCATTTACATCTGAGAACCATTGGGTGGGGTTCACTCAACCCACACCAAGTAACTCAAGAGTAGAGAAGGCATGGTTCCCACAGGAACACTGAAGTACATTATCAGAAGCATGGGGAATCCATGCATTTCCACTTCAGCATTTATTTTATTTGACTTGACAGAAACTTTTGACGCTGATGACTCATTCCTGAAACATGGCATTTTCTTGCCATCTTTGGCATTATTTGTTTTTCTGTCACTTCTCCTATTACTCCTTCTCGGGTTTCTCCACAGTACGGATACACCTGACCCAGTTTATGTGCTATCCCAAATTGTTTCAGGCCATCAGTTGCTTGCTCTGACTCCTCGCTGAAGAAAATCCATTGAGACTCACGTCATTCTATCATTTACAAAATTCCAGCTACTAATGACATGGCTTCATCTCTTGGCACCACTTCCTGTCTCAGTGTTGCCCAGAGGTACTGACTCAGTTGTGGCCAAACCTCCATCCATTTGCCCACACTCCTCCATTACTAAGGACACCTGTGCTCACTCTCTCTCTCTCTAAAATAAATAAATAAAATCTTAAAAAAAAAAAAA